>NC_142082.1:41137704-41437704 GCF_054644295.1 Miniopterus natalensis
GCATCTGGCACATGTACACAAAGTTTCAGAAATGTGGATGATTCCTTTTAATACGCTTCCTTAGAGAAGGTGACACTGTGAATTCCTGAGGGACTATTTACTTTTTATATCCATATGCTAGACTAGAATTTCTCTTTACTATTTCCATTTCTCTTTACTACTGAGGGGGTTTATGCTTTCCTCTCATAGTACACAAAGATTGAAATATTTCACACAGTACAAACCATCAATATTATGGCTTTAATTAACTTGAATTTTCAGAAGTCTTTCATAATGTCTATATTATATTTTATTTGCTTCAACGTCTTAAAACATTCCCCCTATATATATTTTTAAAACATCAGTGGTTTGGTGCTTATACATTTTACTCTTTGATGAATCCTCCCCCCCTCTCTGTCTCCATATGAAACATATTCACAGACATAGAGCCAGTTAGGGTCAGAGGCCAGACTTGAAGCTCAGCCAGGATCTATACTCCCCAATCCCCAACTCTTCCACATTACCTCCAGCCTACAAAGTTTAAACACTGTCTCCCTTACCACCTTATTAGAATTCATTTGCCTATAAAGATGTGACCCACATAATAGAGCACTCCAGTTTAAGAGAAAAGACAGAAAATAATTTTAAAAGTGCTTAAGGCTCTACTTGTATTTTGGCAACATCTGAAAAAGATATATAATACAAAGCACATCTTTACATCCCCTTTTGCCACCCATTTCCCTCTTTCTTTAAATCCCTCCCCCCTCCCTTTCTAGTCTTGATTTCCTCTTAACATTGCGCTGATGAGGCAACACCAAAGAGCAAATCACCTGTTGCTTGGCTTCCAGCAGGACCTGTTCAGAGAGCAGGACTGGGGAAGAAACTAAGCAAGTAGAGAACCACATATATTAACAATTTTTATCCCCCAAAGGGAAATTCTTTATAAAATAAATTGTATTATACCTGTATATAACAGTATGATTTTAAATATAACTCTAAGTTACATATTCTAAAGGTTATCCATGATATGAACCTAAGGGAATAAACTTAATAAATCGTTATTTATAAGCTTATGTCTAGTGGATTAGCCACTTATTTCAGAATGCTCCTGTGAAATATGTTTCATCCAATATTTGATTTCATAATCCCATGTAGAAACATCTCCGTACGGGAGTTCAATATATCCACAAAAGTTAAATATCTACTTTTAGCCTGCTTTAAGTTTCAAAAGTTTAATTCTAACATTTAATGATATAAAATATGTTTAAAAAAATCTGGCATTAGTATATAGCACAGGGTGGGGAAAAAGTAGGTTTATAGTTGTTCATATGAAAAATACAATAATTAAAAAATAATACAAGAATAAACTCTGTTTCATGTGCAGCTGTAAACCTACTGTCGCATCATCCTGTACATACTATCTAGAGATGATGTTTTGCTTTCTTCTTTTCTCATAATAAAATAATGGTTCAATTATAAAATGCTGCAGGGGAAAAAACCTCTTGTTTATTAATTAGCAATAGTTTAGAAAGATAATGCCCTCTCCATGTTAGTTTAATATTGAAGCACTAAAAATTATATGCAATATATTTTTTAGGTAAACTGATTTTTACTAAGGATTTTATTTTAGAATTTTATGTCTTCAAAACAACTAGAAAACATTAAAGTGGCACCAAACAGTAGTGGATGTTTAATACACTCCCCAGCTGTAATAGTTACAGGATACCACTTGAAGGCTGTCATTCCTCTGGGTACTTAAAATTCTGCCTTCATCAAACCAGACCACCTGATTCCTACAGACTTGAACTATATTGCCTTTGTCGGTAATAGAATTGCCTCCTTTGAATTATGCTTTGAAGGCATGCCCTCATTTTCTTTTTATGAAAGGACAATACAACAAATAATCATATGAAATACATTTTGTTACTTAATACAAAAATATTGTTGAGAAATACCGTCATTTGGTGGCCCATTTATAACATCTCAGGAGAGGCATTTATATCACAATTGAGTACTAAGGGAAGCTTGTCTCCTTCAGAGACAAGCTTCTCCTTTAATTAAAGTGAGAAATATTTAAATCACGCTACCTTCATTTTAATGTGGCTAGTGGGAAACTAAACTTAAAACTATAATTTCTATCCAGTTTCTTTTCGACTGAATACTTATATTTCTCCTTTATCCTTGATTTTCTATTTATTTATAACTTCTCTGCACTAGTATATACATACCTAATTTCATTTACTTTCTGTTTTATATATGTTTATGCTACAGTCTCAATGTTTTTTTAAACAATATAGACATGATATTATTGATAAAACATGTGAGCTTTGTCTATGCACAAAGAGCATTATGATTAAAATTGTTTTATTTAGTCAGCAAACTCATGCATGAGTGAATTCAACCTTCATATGGTTTCCCTATAAGCTTCACATTGAATTATGTTTTATGGTTTTGTATAAAGCACAAAATTAATACCATAAAATGTCAACATCTTTTCTGGGGATATAAGGAAATATTCAATTTTTAATCTCCCTTTGCTATTCCTGAGGCTCTAGAAGTACAGATAGAAATTATTTGGGCAGTTCATCTTTATCTTGGTTCCTTAGACTATATGCAAATTCACATATATTTGTAAAGATAAAAGAAAACTTCTGTCATTCCTAATTGGCTCTTTATAAGACATCATTATTCAGCAGTTACGATGTCTTGCCCTTCACTATGTTCTGTGACCAAGATGAAAGACATCATTCAGTAGGTAAGATAGACAATTAAATTAACATTAGAGGCATCCACTGGGTTCTATGAAAATAAAGAACAGCATACTCCAAAAGAATGTTGAAATGAGTACTCATCCCACCACCCAAAGTCAAAGACAGAGAAGAAAACTCCTTCCAAAAACAACATGTGCACAGGGCCGTGGTGTTAGGCAGCGTGAGCCATAAGGTGCTGCAGGTAGTTTGACACGGTGAGAAGACCATGGGCAAGGTGGCTACCAGTTGGTGAATGAGCCTGGAGAAGAGCTCAGGCTTATTCATATTTCATACTACAAAAATCAGGAGGGGGGGAAAGTGAATCATTTTTACCAAGGGCGTATAAATCACAATTGTATTTTAAGGACCTTATTCTATGAGGTAAAAGAGAAATTGAACTTGAATAAGAGGAAGATTAATGATGAAGATAATTAAAGCCCCAATCACTGCTGTGGCAGTGGGCATGAAAATCACACACACATACACATATATATACATATATGTGTGTGTGTGTATATATATATACATATATATGTGTGTATATATATATATATATATATATTCACCTGGGAGCATCTAGGAAGACCTCACACTTAAAAGAACATTTGAGCTGACATTTGAGATGAACACACAGGAGGGTAAATAGCAGTGAGGAGAGTATTCAAGGTAAAGGAAATGGCTTTAGTAAAATCTGGAAAGTATAAAGTTTATGTTGTTTGAAAAGTATGTTGCATTCGGGTAATAATATAATAACTCCAATATCCCTGCATTATTTACTGGAGGCTCTGGAAAGAAATCTGCTTCAAAACTTAGGCTGCTAGCTGAATCCAGTTCCTTGTGTTAGTAGTACCACAGTGCCCATCCATTTCCTTGCTGGCTGTCTGCTGGGGCCCAGCTCTGCTCCTAGTGGCTGTCTACATTTCTTGTCATGGTTTCCATGTGGCCTCTTCCAGTAACTTCTCACACTTCCAGTTTCTATGACTGTCCCTCCTGCCCCGTCTCTCTGACATTGGCTGGAGAAAGTTCTCTACCTTTTAGGGGCCGTGTGATTATAATGGGCTAATAAAATCAATCCAACAAAATGTCCCTATTTTAAGGCTTTTAATCATTATGAATTATAATTGGCCTTTTCCCTTTTGTCAAGTAATGGAGCCTATTCAAAGGTTTTAAGCAGTAGGACATGGACATCTTTGGGAGCCTTTATTCTGCTACCACATTTATTAGGACTAAATACGAGAAGAGGGCATGAATTTATGGGGATAAAAGAATGAGCTCTATTTTGAACACGTTGAATTTGAAGTGCCTGTGGGAATATTGGGTAGAAATGTTTTGAAAACAGTTTTATGTACAGATTTGGTAGTTCTGGATAAAAGTCAAGGCTGATTGTATAATTTGGTAGTCATCATCTTATAAATTATAAATGAAGCCATCATTTTATATATGAGATTTTAGCATTTTCCCAGGGAGATTTCAAGTCAGTTAACAAAGTTAATATACTGTGGTGCTCTCGATAGTAGGATCATGTTTTATTGATTTGGACATTAGCCTGAGATCAAATTCTTATATTTCTTGAATGAATAAATGAATGAGTGAATGACTGAATGTAAACTAGAGACACATGTCCACTAGGATTATATATTGTTTATGCCTCTGAGTGGTGTGTGTGTGTGTGTGTATGTGTGTATAATATGGCCCAGGGTTGTTTTTTAAAAAAATACTTACTATAAAAATAGAAAATACTTCCATTAATTCAGAATAAATTAAAAGCATTATTGGGATAAAGAAAGCAAATAGAAGGCATTCTTACGTTGACAAAAGCATTATGGCAGAGAAAAGCTTTGCAATGATGAATTTTTATCATTTCATTCATTCTTAAGATAATAGTAAGTAAATGGCACATGATTTATTCAAAGCATATTCTCCTAAATAACTACCAGGGTGTGTGCTCAGTGCTGCACATGTGAATGTGCATGCATACGTAAGTGCACACACACATTTGACTCTTGTTTTCATTTAGTCTATTCTGACACCTGAACAAGAAATACATGTATATCTGATTACAGAGAGCACCCATTTATATTCTTCTCCTTGTGAATTCATCAAGGAAAAACACACCTCACTAACAGTGCTTTTTCAACTTTACTGACAGCATTCCTATATGTTGATGTTTTATTTAGTTTATAGTAAGTTGATTATGTCTAATTTACTTTTAGTTTTTCTTCAAAGACTTTTTTTTTTTTCCAGGGTGGTTATAGGTTCACAGCAAAATTAAGAGGAAGGTACAGATATTTCTCACATACCCTCTTTCAACACATGCATAGCCTCTTCCATTACCAACATCTCCCACCAGAGTGATACATCTATCACAGTTGATGAATCTACATTAATCTATCACAATCACCCAAAGTCCATACTCTAAATTAGGGTTCACTCTTAATGTTGTACATTCTACATGTTTTCACAAATGAATAATGAAATGTATCTGTCATTACCATATCATACAGAATATTTTCACTTCTCTAAAAATTATCTGTGTTCTGCTGATTCATCCCTCCCCACCTCTATTCCTTGGCAACCACTAATCTTTTTACTGTCTCCATAGTTTTTCCATTTCCAGAATGACATATAGTTAGAATCATACAGTGTGCAACCTTTCACATTAGCTTCTTTCATTAGCCATGTAAATTTAAGATCTCTCCATATATTTTCCTGGCCTGATAGCTCATTTCTTTTTAGTTCAATATAATATTCCAGTGTCTAGATATACCACAGTTTCTGTATTCATTCACCCACTGAAGGATACCTTGGTTACTTCCAGGTTTTGGCAATTATAAATTATCTAACCCTTTTCAAAACATGAAAAAATATTCTGAGCTATTTATACTCAAATAGGTATAGTCAATACTATGTGAAAGTACCTAAAAATAATAATAAAAATAAATACAAAGCTCTTTTTTCAGCACAACTAATATTAGAAATGGAAGAAAAATCATATTGCATATCCTTATAGATCCCATGGACACTTAATAGTTAAAGAAATATTAATAACAATTAAAACAATGCATTTCAAATTAAAACATAGCTCAAACAAAATAGGAATTTGTTAACAAAGTCAAATCCATAATTAAAAATCTTATCTTCAAGAAAATTCCTGGCCCATATGTCTTCACCAGGATTCTACCAAACAACTAAGGAAGATGCACCAAATTTATATAAAATCTTCCATAGAATTATAAAATATTTAAATGTTGGCTTGTGAGGCCAACATCATCTCTGTATGAGAAAATCTGGTAAGACATTACAAGAAAGAAAGGTTACAATCAAGCTCCATTAGAAATGTAGATGCCAAAATCCTAAATAAAATATTAGAAAACTGACTGCAGTGGTACATCAAAAATATAATCAGTGGGGGTGATATGAACAGACATGGTGGAATAAGAACTCAGAAAAATTTATTCTTCTATAAAAGCAATGAGAGCGTGGCAAAAATTGTCAAAATTCTATTTTTAGGGCTTTGGAAATGAACCAAAGGCTTTCAAGAATCTGAAAATTGCTCGTTCAAGAAAAACACTGAATCTCAGTAAGAACACTGAGCTTTATGGCTTTGATATACTCATCAATCCAAGGCTGCACTTATGCCTCAGACCTGAGAAGGCCCTAATCTTTCACCTCTGGATGAACTTGAATTGCACAAGCAAGAAGTGAAGACTCAGGCAGTTATAAACTGCCTTTAGGAGTTATTAAAGGTGTGTCCCAGCACACACACAAAGCCCATCAGCAAACACAGAGAGCTTTATTGGTGCAAGGTATTTAAGAAAATCTCTACAAAATCATTAGCTTAACACTAATTCAACTGGACAGAAATGTAAGTGACCACCCATGACAACAAATATCAAGTTCAGAGAATTAGTTCAGGAAAATCAATAAGTAAACAAACAGCAATTTAATAACAAACAGCAACAACAAAAATCCTTGAGTAGGGACAAACTTGATTTCGACTTGTCACATTGTATAGTTTAACATGTCCAGTCTTCAATAAAACATCACGGCACATGCACAAAACAAGAAGCACTGGTCATAAACACACAACACAGCAGTTAATAGAACTGTCACTGAGAAAGCCCAGACTGGGCTTCCTACACAAAAACTTTAAAAATTCACAAGAGGGGCTCAATAGAAAATTTCAACTGACAGAAGAAAGAATCAGAAAACTTGAAGATAAGCAATCAAAATTATCCATTTTGAAGAAAAGATTAAGAAAGAATAAATATATATATATATATATACAAATAGCACAATGTTCAATTTTTTTTATTAGAAAAAAAAGAAATTAAATCCAAAGCAAGCAAAAGAAAGGAAATAATCATGGTTATAGTGGAAATAAATTAAAAATATATAGGAAAGCAGTGGAGAAAAACCATTTTAAAAAATAAAAACAAAACCTTTAGTTTTACTGACCAAGAATAAGAGAGAGAAGACACAAGTGACTAAAATAAGGAATGAAAAAGAGACTGTCACTATTGACTTTATAGAAACATAAAGGAATATAAGTGACCACTATGAAAAGTTGTATGTCATCAAACCAGAAAATGTAGATGAAATGAACAAATTCCTAGAAAGACACAAACTACCAAAACTGACTCAAGAAGTATAAAATCTGAATGGATCCATAATAAGTAAAGTTTTTGAATTAGTAATCAACCTAATTTCCACAGGGAAAAGACCCAAGTGGCCCAGAAGTCAGATGGCTTCACTGATAAATTCTACCAAATATTCAAAGAAAAGTTTTTATCAATCTTTCACAAGTTCCTCCAAAAAATAGAAAGAACACATTCCCAGCTCATCCTATGAAATCAATGTTACTCTGAAAGCAATATTGAGGCAACGATATCATAGGAAAGGAACACTGTAGACCAATATCACTTATGAATATAGACACAGAAATCCACCAGAGAATATTGTGATATTATAATACAGAAACATATGCAAAGGAAAATAAATCATGAGCATGAGTGATTTATCCCAGGAACTAAAATAAAGAAAACAATTCCACTGAAATAAGTATCTAAAAGAATAACAAAAAAAGTAAATTCAACACAAGAAGCATTAAACCTGTACAATGAAAACTAGAAAGCATCAGTAAAAGAAATTAAATGGAAAAATATACCATGTTCATGGATCTGAAGGAGTAATATTGTTAAGATGGAAATGTATGCCAAATTGTTCTTCAAATTCACCACGATCCTTATAAAACTTTCAGCTGACCTTTTTACAGAAATTCACAAAGTATTCACAAATTCCTAATATGCAAATGGGAATGCAATTATTATAAAAGAATAATAGTCACCAAAAGATGTCCATATCTCAGAACCTGGAAATATTTTAATTTACATGACTAAAGAAATTTCTGTAGATATGATTAAGTTAAGGAATTTGAGTTGGGCGAAATGTCATGGCTTATCTGGGTGGGCCAATGTAATACTTATAAAGGAAAGAAGGAGGCATGAGTAATGGAGCCAGAAAAAGAGATGTGCTGATGAAAAATATCAAATGTTACAAGAAAAAAGCCACAAGCTAAGGAATGTAAGGCTTCTAGAAACTGGAAAAAGCAAGGAGACAGCTCTTGCCTAGAGCCTACAGAAACAATGCAGCCCTACTCACACTTCAATTTTAGGATATTATCTCCAGAACTGTAAGATCATAAATTTGTGGTAAGTTGCTATATGAGCAATAGGAAATGCAGGAAAGGTCCCACAATAGCCTAAATGATCTTGAAAAAGAGAAACAAAGTTGGAAGAGTCACACTTGCTGATTTCAAAACTTTCTACAAAGCTAAATTAAATCAGTGTGGAACTGACATAAATGTAAACATATAGATTATTGAATAAAATTGGGAATTCAGAAATAAACTATTACATTTGTGGTGAGAGGCAAAACATACAATGGACTAAAGATAATCTATTCAATAAATGGTATTGGGAATATTGGACAGATCCATGCAAAATAATGAAAATAGACCACCTTCTTACATGGCACACAAGAATAAACTCAAAATGGATTAAAGACTTAAATGTTAGACTCAAAGCCATAAAAATCCTAGAAGAAAGCATAGGTAGTAAAATCGCAGACATTTGTCATAGCAATATTTTTTCTGATTTATCTCCTTGGGTAAGGGAAACAAAAGAAAAAGTAAACAAATGGGGCCACATTAAACTAAAGAGTTTTTGCACAGCAAAGGAAACCATCAACAAAATGAAAAGACAACCCACTGAATGGAAGAACATATTCACCAATGATTCATCAGATAATGGTTTAATGGCCAATTGATTCTTGGCAAGAAAGCCAAGACAATTCAATGGGAAAAGAATAGTCTTCTAACAAATGGTGCTGGCACAATTTTATATACACAAGCAAAATAATATCAGATTTTGACCTTATATCATATGTAAAAAAACCCAAAAACTCAAAATGGATCAAAACCTAAATAAAAGAGCTAGAAGTATAAAACCTTTAGAAGAAAACAAGCAAAATTCATCATGACCTTTGATTAGACAATGACTAATCAAAGGTCACCAAGTTACAAGCAACAAAAGAAAAATAGAGATACATTTGAATTTGTATTCAAACATAAATTAAATGTTTTGAGTTTAAAAGAAACCATCAATAAAGTGGGCGGAAAAAACAGAATGAGAGAAAAATTTTACAGACCATACATCTCATAAGGGACTAGTATTCAGAATATATAAAGAACTCTTATAACACAATTAAAAAAATTAAAAATTTGGAAAAGGATTTGAATAGATATTTCTCCAAAAAAGATATACAAGTGGGCAAGAAGTGCATGAAAGATGATCAATATTATTAGTTATTAAGGAATGCAAATTAAAACCACAATGAGAGATCTTTACACACTCTCTAGGACAGCTATAATCAAAAGTTGTAAAATAACAATGAGGACAAGTATCTGGTGACAATCTCTTAAACATTGCTGGTGGGAATGTAAAATGGTGCAGCCACTTTAAAAAGTAGTTTTGCAGTCCTTCCCAAAGTTTAACATAGAGTTACCAAATGCCCCAGCAATTCCACATATCCAAAAATAGTGAAAACATATGTCTACCCAAAACTTGCATACAAAAGTTTATAGCATCATTATCCATAATAGTCAAAAATGAAAACAACCCAACTGCCCAATGATTGATGAATTGCTAAACAAACAAACAGAAATTTTATCAGTCAGAAATTGTAATAAACTGGTGATACATGCTACACCATGAACAGACCTTTAAAATATTATGAAGTGACCAAGCCAAACACAAAATATATTACATGATTCTACTTACACAAAATATCCACAACAGCAAATCGATAGTGATAGAAAATAGATTAGTCATTGCCAGAAGCTGGGGAGGGAAGTATAAATAGGAACTGAGTAATAAGAGATGCAGAATTTTTTTTCATTGATAAAATTGTTCTGGAATTTGATTGTGGTAATTATTGCACAATTTTGTATATACCAATCACTAAATTGTACAATTTTAAGAGTGAACTTTATGGTGTATAAATTATAACTCAGTGAAAAACTATAATAAATAAAATCAGCTTAGGTTTATTCCAATAATGCAAGATTGTTTTCATATCATAAAATCAGTTAATATAATTTACTACATTAACTGTTTGAAAGATAAAATCTTATCTCAGATGCACAAAATTGTAGTCTTCAAAAATGTGTAAATGAGGAATAGAACAGAATTTCTTCAATCTAATTGAAGATATCCATAGAAAATCTACAGAAAATATCATAATGAGATATTGAAAGATTTTCTTCTGAGATCAGAAAAATGAAGATACTCAAGCGAGTTTAATAAGAGAAAAATATATTGGCAAAAGAGAAATACACAGGCTATTTTTTGCCAATGGCATTGTATATGTAAATTTTTAAAAAATATTAATACTAAAAGTAAGTGTAGCTAACAACATCACTAGATATAATATATCAGCATATAAAAATATATTTTATTTCCTTTTACTAGCAATTACCAATCAGAAAATAAAATTTTAAGATACACCATTTATGAACAATATTTTAACTTCATAAAGTTAATTTGAAAATTATGCTTTTTAATGTGTTCTGGAAAGTCTGAAGAATTAGTCAAATCATTTAAATAATGTTTAATATATCTAGCCAACAACAACAAAAAAGATTCAAGTTGCTTGTGATTGTGGATATCCATATTGGTATTAAGACTAACTCACTATTGAAAACCATTTTAAATATAAATTCCAGGCTCCCCTCAAGAATGCTCTGGTTTCCTAAATGATTGTTTTATTTATCAAAATAGATAAATATCATTTCCCCTCTTTCTCTTTAAAAAGTAACACAGGTTTATTTAAAAATTCACAACCAATGCAGATCTGTAAAAACTAGAAAAGAAAATAACCTACCAGATTCATCTTAACAATAACCACTGCTAATATTTGGGTGTATGTAGTTATATATGCCTCTGTAGTGTGGGTGTGTATTTATGTGGTTATGGCTTTATATCCATTAGTGTGTATATACATGTATGTGTTGGCAGAGGTAAAATACATAGGTAAATAGATAGAAACAGATAGTCAATTTAATTATGTACTTACAGTATGCATGATATTTTATTTATTTATTTATTTATTTAAATATATCTTTATTGATTTCAGAGAGAGGAAGAGAGAGGGAGAGAGAGAGATAGAAACATCAATGATGAGAGAGTCATTGATCTGCTGCAGCCCTCAACCCGGGCATGTGCCCTGACCGGGAATTGAACCCCGATCTCCTGGATCCTACCACTGAGCCACGCCCGGCTGGGCCGCATGATATTTTAAAACTATTTTTATTTTTGCATTTACACAACTAGAACTTAAATGCAGTAGTAAGAAACCCTAGAGTAACTTGCGTATTTTCGCATCTCTGCAATGATATTTCCCTGAGTGTGTAGAGATGAACATCATGCAATCAACTACACATGTGGCTTGGAGTCATTTCCTCCAGCTGCCATGTTAGATTAAAGTAATGATCGACGTATGTTTGTATACTATTTGGGAACTTAATATTTGTTATGTTGGATTTCCTCTGTTCCTAAAACACACAGCCTGGAAGTACACATTTTGTTCCCATACACTGGGATGATGCACACATACCAGAAATAATGATAATTAGTTGGTCCCCAGCTTGCACTCTTAAGCAATCCTTATGGATACTATCCTTCTGATTAACACTGCCTTCTGTTTATTAAGTTTCAACAGAGTACACTCAAGAATTTAAAACATAGTGCTTCCTCATTTAAAATAGATAATTTGCCACTCAAAAAAATTGTAGGCCTTAAACTATGATGTTAGAATGGGAACTAATAGTTTCAAATATTTTAAAAAATAGACTATATAGTTAAACTTTTTACAGTGCTTTTTAATAGGATGTTTAAAATAACAGAGAGATTTGGTTCTTATGACTTCCCCCAGTAGTAGTTACAAATAGTCTTCTATTTCTTTACTATATTTGAATGGCATATTTCATTTCACACATCCTTTACTTGCTGCCAGAACCTTAATATCGCTAACGGAGAAAGCTTACCCAGCGCAGTGTTTGTAAATGTCAACTAGCCAACAGATATTTGGAAGCCGATGAATGTTCACCTTTCTAACATTTGCTTAAAGCCATCTGGAATTAATATTCTCCTCTTTCTGCTCCTCTCACCTCAAAAAAATCTTTATACAGAAGTTGACACAACATATATTAAATAAGGCTGGTATTTCAGCCCTCTTGCATTCAAGCAAGAATTACACATGCATGTAAAAAAAAAAAAAAAAAAAGGAAATTATTTTGATAACATTCTGTACACTTGCTGTCAAGTTACCCTTTGATAAATCTGCAATTTTCCAGTAAAACACATCTTGCTTATTTTGGAATAAGAGCAAGCTCTTGCATGTCTACCAGGATTCATTTGCCTGCTAAAGAAGCCCTATCCTGAAATGACTTAAATTGCATGCCCCTTAAACCAAGTCTTCTTGTTTTCATTTTATTTTCTCAGCCTGATTAGTCAACATTTGTGAAAATGAGTAATTTGAAAGGTGACTCTAAAAATTGTGTACATAGTTTGCCCACCTCACCTTGGAAGAGCAACTAATTTTCCTCTCACCCATGGAACTGTGAATTAGGGAAATGGAGCAGGAAGGACTGGCCCCTCTAACTGTGGAAAACTTAAATCTATTCTGGACAAGCTGTTCATATGTGTTGAGAGGAAGCCAATGGATATCCTGGGTAAGTAGAACTTAAGTAGGGAGCTTTGGCCTTCTCTATGCTCCATTCATCCTTTCTACTTCTTTTGTTTCTCTTTCTGGTTTTTGTCTACCAAAACCTAATGAACAAAATCTGAGTGAATCATTAATATCCTTTCTAATTTCTCCATTTTCACTTATCTCACACTCAGCCATACCTTCCCACCTACCCTCCTCCCACCCACCCACCATTCCATCATCTAACGTTCATTTAGTAAATATTTGCCAAACTCCTTCTTGGTGCAAATCACTTTAGAGGTCCTGATCAGATTTAGAACAATTAGCAAAACATACAATTGCATTAGCATATAGCAGCCCTTGGCCCTCTAACATTACAGAGCAATTTTTCCTACTTTCAAGTCCTTGAGAATTCTGTCCTTCCTAAATCTAAAACTACCCAAATTTACCTAGTCAATTTTCCCCTTAAATATATCCCTTCTTTTTTCAATTAATATCTGTTCTATAAAAATTCCCCCAAAAAGAAAAATTAATTTTCCAGTAAAGCAGTTTTATATTTTATCCTAGTTACTTAAAGTTCAAACACACTTCAGTTCATACTTAAAATTTGTCTTTTCAACTCTTGCATATTCAGTTACTATTATCTGAAATGATCATGTAGCTATAGTCTTTCAAATTATTCACACTATAAGGACAGTATAAATATGCAAAATGCCAAGCATCTTAAAAAGTAACTGACCTTACACTAGTCCCCTCAAAAATCAGTTAATAAATGTGGTACTTTCAGCAAATGTTTTTGAATGATTATATGTCAGTACTCAAACAAATTAGCTGGAAACACAAAAGAGATCAAAGTTATAGCCAGTTAATCCAATATAGAATTTTGAAAATGTAAATTTAATTTTTTTCTTGGTACATGACCTCTCAAAGAGTAACTCACTAATTAAGGAATTGTCAGAAAAGCAAAATTACTTTGAGACCTTTAGAAGCCAAAACATCTGTTTGATCTAAACCTAGGAGATATAGAATAATAGAAAGAAATTAAGTGTTAGCTAAATATCCATAACTATTAAGGTTATTCTCTATTGGTTTGGTGTACTCATTTACACACCAATATACAACTTTAGGAATTTAGGGACTCATTAATTTTGCTAAACATGAAATTTAGCTTTTTTAAAAGCTAATTATTTCTGTACTATTTTTATAGTCAAGTACACTCCTGTTATTATTCACAAAGGACAAATCTTCACCAATCCCAAACCCCTGCAGTTAGGGAAATAATTTCATTTAAACATCCCTTGAAAGCAATTATTTACAGGCTCCACAGAAACTAGGGTAAACTTTTCATGATCCCACTTATTTCTGTGGAGATTAGAAATTACCTATAAAATAATTGGAATTCATAACTATTTGGTTAATACATTAAAAACTTGAGCTAAAGCAAACCAATGATCACAACACCATATCAGAAATAACTTGTTTTAAATTAACTAACCTTTCAGGTGCTCTCAAAATGTTATTTTGATATTTAACAACATCACTGATTTGAGATGCTAGACATTGTCTGAGTCACTATTCTTTTGTGAACAAAAATTATTAACACAATTTGTTTTATTGAGAATTACTTCGTGGTTCTCATAAAATGCTGTTTGAAAAGGTTGTTTTAAATCCATGATACACACTTCCACGTACTTGAAGTAACCTTTCTCCAAGTATCGTATCTACCTGACACTTAGATGTTCTCTCATTGAGCAATGCACAACAGTTATTTTTGCCATAATTTCTGCCATGCGATTGTCTCTGGAGTCTCCTTTAAAATCTCCAACCTTCTCATATTTCAAGTGCCTTAGAACAGCATTTCTCAACCTTGGCTGCGCAGTCCTGACATCCAGCCTGCACCTCAAACCAATTACATCAAAAACTCTAGGGGTGGAACTCTGACATCAGTAATTTTTAAACTCCCCAGTGGTTCCAATGTGCAGTCATGGCTGAAAAACACTGTTTAGAGTAAGAAATGACCTCAGGCTATCCTACAGCTTTCCTATTAATAGCCCAAGATATTACAAGTGGCAAAATGGCATCAGTGGATATATGATTGTAACATGAAACTATTTGTTTAGTTTCAACTCTGCTGAGGTGTTTTTACAAAGTCTCTATGTCCCTGTAACTTAAAGTTTGAATCATCAAGTTCCGATAAGTGTTGGCAAAATTTACTCCAAAGTGGGAACATGCTTTTCCTGATTTAAAAACGGCAGCTCTAAGTAAAATTTGGTCATTTAATTATATACCTAAAAATTGCAATCATGAACAAAAGTGTCATTCTCCAATAACTAAAAATTAATAACTTTCAGGTAAATAATACACTGTATATGCCATTTATTTAGATCAATTTAATACACAGAATTCCTAAAAGCATCATTTCTCATCAGTAACTTATTTACCTAAACTCATGTATTAAATCCTTTATGCTAGACTTTATGGTACCTGAAACTCCTTCATGTAACATCATTTAGATTTTTAGCTTACTATTAAGGAAAATTACTTTTTATGGCTCATTCTAATAGTTCAAAAGAGAATCATTTCTTTGATTTTGAATTCACCTTTAAATTTCAGCTCCAATTTCTTTGAATTTATATATATATTTAAATTTGCTGCAGAATTAATTTTCAAAACAGTTTATTTTTTCAATAATTTCTTTCTCAGGTCAAAACATGGTAGATGTAATAATATATCTTTCATTCATGAATAATAAGGAAATCTTTTCTCAGCAGGTTTCACTCTAATTTTTATTCTTACCATAGCCCTTTCATTAGGCAACCAGTTTCTTTGATTTTGACAACCGCTTTGTCATTTTCTTTAATGAGACTTAGCAAACATTGAGATTTCAGATTTTTTAAAAAAGGAAAATAACTTTGACATAACAATTTAAGTTACTATGGAGTAAAGTTTAAGAGAATGTGGTTATTAACAATGACATAAAACCCAGCTGGTTTTGGTTACAGTGAATCTCATGACACTGGATTTGCTTCTGACATTCACCCATGAACCAACCTAGAAAATTCATTTTAAAAAAGGCCTTTCTGTTACAGGTGGTTGGGACCTGAATTACAAGGCAAATTTAGTGCCTCTTTTTTAAGTGAACCTCACACTCTTCATGCCAATTCATGAAATACTAAGGTGGAGGCAGGGCAACAATATCATCTCCTCTAGGCAGTCTTTCTCAATCTGCTTTCCCACGTAGAATTGCTCACTCCCTTGCTGTTTCTCCTCCCTGTGCATATTTATATTAAAGAGCCTTTACCACTTAATGAGAAGTCATTTTTCTTGTATTCATTTTCATATCTCAAGGGTGGCAATTTGATCTTATTCATAACTGAATCTCTAGCAACTTGGGGTTCATACTAGGTGCTCAAGAAACATTGGCTGAATCCGTGATGAGGGATGTGGGCTACACAGGTTTAGCATTTGTTAAAACCCATCCTATTTTATGTTTAAGACCTGTTCATCTCACTGGATGTAAGTTGTATTTCAGCTTACAAAGAATAACACAAAATGTTTTAATTCCCCTTGGAACAGGCTTTCAGAATCAGAGCACAAACAGTTATAGGATTTGAGACTTACTACCTCATTTATCATACAAAGATAAATATGCAACTTGAGAATCTATATTATTCACTGGACTCAAAAGTGTATTTTACTACTTTACAAAGCCAAGCTCATCCACAAATTTGCCACTAGTATGGATATTTAAATAACATATAAACGTGCATGTTGTAGTCAAGGAAGATGTCTTAAGTGCTAACAGCTTCATTGGGGGGAAAAAATGGAGCTTTCTGTAGTAACTATTTGTGGGGCCAGGCATATTTGGTTACTACAATTAAAATGACAATATTCTTTACAGTCAAATTTCATATTAAGGAACCCTCTGATTTACTTCTAGAAGTATTTTCAAAATCTCACAGAGTGATGTATAGGTAACCAAATATAAAAACTGGATATGGAACAAACCAATGCAAACGAGCAGACACATTACTTCTCAGTTGGTAGTATAAATAGATTCTACAATGCATGGAAGTACATTTCTGACCAGTGGAAACCTACCACATTATTAACAGTAATCTAGTCAACAGTTATTAATTCCTAATAAAAATGCCATATAGAATGGCCAAAGAATAAATCCTCATCAAAAAAACAACAACAAATATGGGTAACTCTTCCTTTCC
The DNA here is from genome assembly GCF_054644295.1 of Miniopterus natalensis. Taxonomy (NCBI): domain Eukaryota; kingdom Metazoa; phylum Chordata; class Mammalia; order Chiroptera; family Miniopteridae; genus Miniopterus; species Miniopterus natalensis. The sequence continues at coordinate 41,154,923 of NC_142082.1, forward strand.
TAAGGAGCTTGGTTTCACAGACATCAAATCTTGAAAACACATTATTAGTTAAGAAATGGAGTGACAAATTCTTGCTGTTCTTAGCAAAACAGGATGAATATTAGGACTAAAAAAGACCTTGGAGTTTGCTTTATGCAACATAGCAGTACATAAAAGTAAATTAAAAGTAGTAAATGTGGGTGAGTATTCACAGCCTTATGTGCTGGCTCTTTCTTTCACTTTGGTAATGGAGCCCAAGGGATAGTTATAGAAAACTGAGACTTCAGGAAAAAAATGTTTTCATTGACACAGCAAAAATTGTCTACTATTCCCCAAGAGGATGTGACTGTCCTATGGTCACAGAGTTAGTTTATAGCCGAGGATATTGCATAGCGATGCTTAAATCATGTTTTTATCTAATATTTCTAGATTGTAGAAATAAGCATGATCCCTTACAGGAGTGATTATTAATTTTTTAATCTCATGAATTGATTTAATTTCCTTAAAATAGAAATAACAACATTTTGCTTTGGGATTTGAATGTTTCTTTCCTATGAGTGCGTAAGTTTGTTGCATATGTAAATGCATCATCCCTCTTAGCATTTCTTATGTACTTTGCAAACAAAGGTGTCTAAAACAAATTCAATAACTCAATTTCTGGTTTTGTTTCAAACCAAATACTAGTTAATAGCTTAGCACACCTGAATTGACTTGGCATTTTCAAAATTGATTTACTGCACTCTCTGCAAAAACCTGCTAGTTTTAATCTTGGAAATCCAATAGGTTCATCTTGTCACAATTATTATTCAGCCTATAGGTATGTGACGTCTTTCTCAGTTTATATAATTGGGATTTATCATCTATTTTCAAAAGAAATCACAACCACAAAGCAATAGGTTCTGCCATTTTCTATTAACTAAAGTGCTATGAATTATCTGCTTAATAGCCTGGTTACAAAGAGGGACCTATACAAATCCACCCTATTCCAAACCCTGGAGTAATTCCTGGAAAAAACGGATAAGTCTTTTATGCTTTGCTGTAGGTCTGGCCAATGTCTTAGAATTTTAACATTTTAACCCAGAGTTTGAAGTTTGCTTCTACTGCTTATGAGTAGCTGTAATGAATGGGCTAAATATGATTGACTTTCTAAAGATTTTTAAAACATGTTGAATAATTAAGTAGGTTAAGGACAATTTAGGCTATATTAAGACAATGATATAATAAAATTGTGCTATCTTTAATAATATCCATTCTCAAATTGTAATTCATTTTTTAAAAATTGACTTTGGCAACTTGACAAACATTTTATGTAATTACATTTTGCTTTTTCCCCCCAGTGTGCAGTGACTTCTGTTCATTCACATAAAACAGTATAAATCTGTCATCCTCTACAGGTCCTTCATAGCCACATGAGCAAGTTATTCTGACACATGTGTTTCTTTTCCTGTGTTATCAAGTAATAAAAAGAACTTTGAGAATTCTATATTTTTTTCTTATTGATGCAAAACCAAATTAAATTATGGTAAGAGAGGTTTGGGAAAAATGCCAACATATTTTTTCTCAGAGATTTACCAAATGGCAAAAAGGCAAGCAATGAAGAATTAAGTTAAAGAAACCCATCATTCTTTTATACTGCATGTGAGAATAAAAAAATAAAGTAATTTTTTAATAAATAGAAATTATTTTAATATTTATTTCATATTTGAAATATAGACTGAATTAGATTCAATACAAAAGGCACTTACTATTAGTACAGTAATTACATTTGAATCAGTAATTTATGTATTTTCATTTATATAAAATCTATCAGTTCTCTCTTGTTTTGTAAGCATCTTTGTGCTGGGCTTTGATTCTTCTACAGGGCAATCTATAATAAAATTGGAGAATATAAATTAAAGCTGAAAAACTCATATAAAAATCTTTCTATCATTATCTGTCTACCTACCTACCTATGTTGTCCTCATCTATATCCATATCAAATGTATTTATAATATTAAGAAACAATGAAATCCAAGATAAGTGTGAAAATTTCTTATGTGTAAAATAGGCTACTTATATGAACTTTAAATAAATAAATCTTTATAGCTCTAAGCAAAAGTGAGTCTCAGAGCTAAGGGAATGCATTTTATACATCTTTCAGTAGTAAACAAGTTTATAGTTAAGAAGATGTTCACATAACTACGGGGTGGGGCAAAAGTAGCTTTACATTTGTTCATATGGAAAACAATAAAATAATAAGTAATAATACAAGAATAAACTGCATTTCATGTACTCACAACTGTAAACATACTTTTTGCCTCACCCTGCACTATTTATAATAATGAAAATATAGAAACATCTTAAAAGTCAATCAAAACTAAATAAATGAAGGTTGACTGTTATAAAGGAAAACTGTATAGTCATTACCAGTGATATTATGCATTAACACAAAAATATTTCAACCATATGCTATTGAGTGACTGAAGAAGTTTACAAGCAAAAGCATAGATAGTATATATTATATAAAATAATATATACATAACATTATTTAAAATAGTACTAGAATATATGTGTTCAACAAGTGATATCTATATATATGTCTTTAACTTATAAACAATGACTGCAATTTTAGGCAGCTGGATTTGTAGTGGCATTTATGCTCTTATGACCAAAGTAGTAATAGCAGTGATGATCTTTCTGCAATGACTCTGAGTCTTCTTATTTACCCTCCAGATGTGCATCATTATTGAAACTATTTGTGATCTTCTCATCTGAGGCATTTTAGGATGATAGAAATACAAACATATTCTGAGAAGCTATAGCCCAATAATAAGTAATCCGTGCATAATTATGTCTTAAATCTGAATAGGAAAGGAATAGAATGCAGTTCAGGGACAAACACATGCACCAAAAGTCCAATGCTCTTATATAAAATGTACAGTTTTACTGGAAGGAAAATCAAAAGTTCCTGGTGAGCAAAATGAAAAGAGGCAAAAACATGACAGAGTATGAGGAACTGCAAAGGCCCAGAGTCAAGGATTCTAACTGGGATGACTGGAGACCTGAACACTTGCTCCTACCTCTGAAAAAAAGAAATAGAATAAAAATCTAAAAACCCACCCTAATGTAAATTATGATCTTTAATGATAATGATGTTTTAATGTAGGTTCACCAGTTGTAACAATTATACTCTGGTTTGGGGTGTTGACAGTAAAGAGGTTGTATGAGTGTAGGAACTAAGGATTGAGGGGTCTATAGGATTTTCAAATCTGTGTAAGGCTGATATTACCCTTCAAATAAACAGTAAAATTCGAGTCATTGCACTACCACTCTGGATCCATAATAGACAAGTTAAATTATAGCTTTCAGCAAACAATGATGAAATACATGTCTAGATATAGAAATAGCCATTTGGAGATGCTGTATCATATAGACATTTCAAAATAAGCTAAATTTGAAGCCTATTTCTTGATGCATCCAAAAAAAAAAAAAGAGGCTTGGGTTAAATTACTAAATTTAATTTACAAAAGAAAGGGAAAAATGGCCTATCTATCACTGAGTAGCAAACTGCCCCCAAATTTAGTGGCTTTAAAGAACAATTTCATTTGTTTTTGATTTTGCAGGTTAGGAATTTGGGCATGGCTAAGCCAAGTTTGGTATTGTGGGTTCACATGGCAACAGATGGGATCTTTCAGTCGGCTTCATACAGCGGGTGACTGTTTGGGGCTGGAAGCTTTAAGAACTCTTTCTTCATATTTCTGTCACCTCATATTGCCTCTTTCAAGTTAGCTAGTTTGAGACCTGGGATGCTCAAGAGTGTTGGATTTCGTACATGGAAGGAATGGTCCAAGGGGGGTAAAGTAGAAGCCATGAATCTCCTGACATCCAGACATGAAATCATTTGGCATCATTTCTATTCCATCCTATTGGAAAAGCCAGACACAGAGCCAGCTCAGGTTCAAGGAAAGAGTCAATGGACCCTGCCTCTCAGTGGGAGGAATAGGAAAGAACTATGCTCAACTTTTAATCAATCATAGGAAGAGATCTCAATAGGGCACTTGGCAAAAAGCATCAATTTCCATTAGGTAATTGAGGTTAATCAAGTTAGGGACTGTTTTATGAGACTAGCACTGATATTTTACCTCCTGATTTGGATTTTGGAGAGGGTAAGAACTGAAGAAAATTGTAATTATATTAGAAAAATAAAGTAGCATATATTATGTTACTATTTTTATATCTTTAAAAGAATATGTTATGGTAACAGAATAAAGAGATAAACAAACAAAAGTTTGCAGCCCAAAATTCATGCATTGGTCATTCAAGTTTAATTTGTACAGCATTAAATTATTAGCTTTTTTTAATTAAAAATATTGTTATATAATTACAGAAAAAATATATTGGAGGAAAAATTCTCATTGTATTTTGAGCAGAATATTTTTCTGAACTTGCAGATAAAAAGGTTATTACTACAAATGATAAAAATAGAAAAAAACAACACTATTTGTAAGCAGAATACAGCTTCACCTCCGACCGCAGGTTTCCACACTCTACTCCCCAAAACCTGTATGCTATTTTACATGGCAAAACAACTTTGCAGATGTGATTAAAATAAGGATTTTGAGATGAGATTAACATGGATCATCTAAGTAGGCCCAGCAGAATCCTAAGGGTCTTTATAAATGAAAAAGAAAATCAAGACTAAGAGTCAGAGGAGTCCTGAAAATGGAAGCAGAGTTTTGAATGATGTGGTCAGGAGCCAAGAAATGCAGTGAGCTGCTAGCAGGTGGAAAAAGCAGGAAACAGATGCACCCCTGGAACCTGTAGAAGGGGTACAATCTATAATTTTAGCCCCATAAGATTCATGTCAGACTTCTGGCCTCCAAAACTGTAACATAAAACACTAAGCCAATATATTTGTTGTGATTTGTTACAGCAGTAACAGAAAATTAATAAACAATTTAAAATTTTTAAATGGAACTTACAATTATTTATCTTAAATGACAATCAAGAAATCATTTAGAACAGAATTTAAAACTAATTTTAAGGTGCAGTAGTCAATGACATTAATGTTATCCAACTATGACATCAGAGATTCAGAAACTGATATTTAAGTAATAAAGTTAGTTGAAGGCATGTGAAATGTGCTTTGAAAAATATGTGCTAAAAGTATCTAATTGCATATGGCATTTGTGATGGTATTCCTTTTAATGGTAATAAAAATACATATATATAATTATTTCTGGGGCATATTATTAAATCAACTTTAATATCTCAGAAACACACACAAAAAAAGCCCCAATGACAAGTTAATGTAGTCCTTTAACCTTGGTATAAGCAAGTATATTTTAAACACATAACCTCTGTATAAATAAAATAAATATATTTTATTCTAACCTATGCAATCAAACATGAAATTTCTAATTTGTGAGTTTAAGATTCTCTGCCCCTATGAAATTAGACATACAACAAAATACAATAGAATTTATGAAAATTAAATTATATTAAATCCACCCGTCATTTAGTAGTCAACTGCTGGCTTGCGAAGAGTGTGTATGTGTGAATACTCTGTCTGTTCTCCTAAATACCTTCATTTGTATGCATAGGAGGGAGGACCTGGGGGAGTAGGTTGGAGGAAAACAGGCATTTCTTTGTAGATCTATAAATTTATTTTACATTAAAAGTAAAAGCATACAAATTGAACATGTCATACTTTTATCATCTTCTTTTATGGGAAATCTAAATATATTTCAACATTGCAATGAAATGAAGAAAGAACAGACAAACATGCACAGCCATAAACGAGAGATCTAATCAGTTTCTATCATAAACTAACAGCATCATTGGTCCTACTTCTGCAAATGATAAAACTTAGTACACAGTATGCCCAATGTTCTCTGCCTGCCACTGTTCTGTTTCCCAGCTTGTTACTAGAGCTCCAGCATTACATATTTTCAATTTATGCTAATGAACAGGTCACTTTCCTGCTGAAAACCTTTATTAGTTCTCTACATTTTACAGAATAAAATCAGAGTGGTTCACTTATAAATTCTTTCTCACCTTAGCTTATATTTACAGTTCTCCAAATATATTTGTTAAGAGTGAAAGGTGCAGGCTGGAACCATGTTCTTAGCCTTTCTCTACTCCTCCTAGCCTGGCCCACCTTACCCACTTCAGCCCAGGCCCCTTGATAAGGTGTTCAGAGGAAACTGGTATAAAATGTGAGGGCTCTCCAGATCACACAGTCCTCACCCACTTAAGAAGGTGTTGCTGAGGACTTGGAATGAATCTTTAAAAGGTTTGCAATGTGGACCCCATTTGTGGCTGTGCCACTTAGATGCCATGACTAAGGGCAACTGGTGGACACTCTCGGATCTCATTTCCCTGATCCAAAATACTAGGTAATTGTTAGCAGCACCCACCCCACATGACTGCTGGGCAGGTTAAAGGACATAGTGTTTGTAAAGTGCCTGACACAGTGCTTGGGGCAGAATGTACTTAGTAAATGTCAGCTACTCCTACAGTTTGTTTTAAAAAGAATGATTTCTAAAAAGGGAACTACAATCACCAAGAAAGAAGGTCTGAGAGCATCTTTGTTCTTGTAGGGCATGAAAGAGCTATATTAGCGATTAAGATAGACATCTAGAAAACTATAGTTCATTTATGTCAAGTTATTTTAGCATAGGTAATAAAGTTACGTTTATCTTTGGTTTTAGATGAACCTGCTAAATAAGAAACAAAAGTAAGAAGGATGAATTCATTTCAGCATTCTCTCTTTGACCATAAGTGTGGCGTACTTGAGCTCTCTTTTGAACCAACAATAACATCTACTGGGTGCCTAATTAATGAGTTGAATAAAATATTTGACACATGTTCATTTAGGGGTAAAAAAAAGTGGAAAGGAAGTGGAGAAGCCAGCCTGCTATTATCAGCAATAGAATAGGGCTCAGCCTGCATTAGAGAAGTGTGACAAAACTATTTGTAGAAGTAGAGGTTGAATGGGCATGAGAGGCAAAGGGCATAATGCTCAAGGAGAAGCAGGTCCCTTCTCTCTGAAGGGAGTTACATAACCTGGATGTAGCTTCACCTTCTTTGCCTTCCCAGTGCCAGCACACCTTTGATGAAGCACAGTCTTGTCTTGCTCAGATCCTTTGTCAGCCCTCTCAACCTTCATTTGGTCTCCACTAGACCTGAGTCTTGGCTTCTGAATGCCCAATCACCAGCAAATGTCCTTCCACATAATTGCAAAATCTATGAATACACCTGAGCATTTAGCTCAAACCATACAAACATTCACATATAATATTTTAGCAAAACTCAGTGCCTCCCTCAGTCTTTGACATTGGTATGAGGGCCTTGTGGAATTTGCCACTAATGCTGGATCATGACAGGGAGAAGGCTTAACCATCTCCTAACACTCTCAGCTGTGATCTCCTCACTCCAGCCACACCAACCTTCTTTCTTTGCCATGATCAAAACAGGCATGCTCCAGCCTCAGAGCCTTTGCTATTCCCCTGCCTGAGCTCCTGGTCTCCTAGACAGTGATTGCATGGCTAACTCTCTCAAATACCACCTCTCCTGAACACTGTATATATATTTGCAACCTCCAGCCTCCTTGGCACTCCAGATTCATATTGCTCTGCTCTATTTCTTGTCCACAATACAGATTACTTTCTTATATATAGTGCATATGTTTAATATGTGGGCTGCTTGTCTCTCCCCAAAGGCAAAGACATGTATTCTATGCCATCAATACAAAGAACAGAGCCTGGCACACTGAAGACACACATTATATATTTATTAAATGAATATTTGTTGAATGAATCGACATTTGTGATGATTTTTGGTCAACAAAGACATGGTGTGATAGGGAAGTAAGCCTTAATTTTTCATTTTGTTTTACATATTAGATGAGTTAAAATATTTAATCTTTTGATATCTCAAGGAATGTTCTTTGGCTTTATGGAAAATTCACTAATCCAGGATATTTGGTCACCAATCATATCAAACTTTATCCAGGTAATTCTCTCCACATGTATTAACCTGAAGAGTTTACATCTTGAATTTTGTTATAAATGTTTAAATCACTATTTATGAACCTTACCATTTTAAGGGTATAAAGCCTCTAATAATCAATTACCACATCCAATTAGTCCACAATCGCTGAAATATACAAGTGGGACTAGAGCTCATTTCAAATCTCAAAATACAAAGTCAGTTAATTCAGTACTCCATCTGTGCCTCAGTCTCCAGAGTCTGACAAAAAGTCTCCAAATTATCTGCCGAGTTTTCATCAAATCAAGACACCCGTTTGGAATCTATTTTAACATTACTTGCAATATATGGGGACTCACATCGCATCTGCTTTGATTTTTCTCTAATGAAAATTCCTAGTTGTTCTGTGTCAGAAAAGATGTAAGTATTCCCTAGAAATAGTGCTGTTATTTAGAATGCAACAATAGAGAAAGATCGAAGCTGCAGATCTTATATTTCCTATTCATAAAATTGTAATTGGCCTTTTTATGTCTGTGCTGCCCTTGAGACAGGGAATTAACTTTATGCACATGAACATATATAGGACACCCATAAAACTCAAAATACTTCGAATTCTCATTTCCCAAAAAGAATTAGAAATAAAACCAGAGCATATTTTTTTTTAATCTTGGGGATTTTGTATAGTTTAATGTTACCTCTTGAGATGGTATTAAATTTCAGTTATTGTAAATAACTGGCAAAGGAAGAACTATGGTATAATCTCTGCAATAGCATTGTAAACAGAGAACAAATCCCCACAAAATTTGCATTTCACTTGTAGAGCAAAGCCAACTCCTTGCAGATAGCAAATGTCTGTACACTCCTTTGTCATAGTGGCTCTGAGTGAAAGCCTTGTTTGACAGCTCAGTGGGTGCAGAGTCTGGTTTTGTTACTCTATAGGACCTAGGTTATGACTTGGACTCACTAGCAAACTGCAATCCTCGTTTTACTCATAGCGATAGGAATAAAAATGCCTGCATCAGAAATTTTGGAGGAGATGAGGCCTAACTAAATTAATATATATAAAATACTCATCATGTTTTCTGATTCACAATAAATGGTCACCAATATTAGGGGCAATCAGACAGAATGAACATAATTTTAACTCAAAAGGAGGTGATGGTTCCAGAGGAGGAAAGTTTCCTTGTCACTGTCAGAGCTAAGAAAAACAAGTATATAACTTAGTCAGTGTTAGTGAAGTAAAGGGGTTCATTTACTGGTGCATATAAAAGTCCCATAAGATGCAAACAGGAGTTTACAGCAAAGAAAGTAAAGAGATATTTAAGGAATTGGAACCAAGCCCAAAGCACAGGTGAGCTATCCTGCTCTAAAACTTGACTCTCTGATGTCTTCCAGGGGATGGGTTATATAGGGTGAAAATCATTAGTCATGGTGACTAAAGGAATTAGGGTCTATTGATTAGGGTGTATTGGTGGGCTCTATTGATTGGTCAGCGCTAGGGTAGAGGGTAGTTCATTATTGCATTGGGTCCTGATGTCAGCCACGGCGTCACTCTGCCTGGTTTCTCAAAGGTGTGATGGTGAGGTCATTCTGCTTTTCTGGGTCTGGAGCTGAAACAACTGAGGAATAAATGTTATCTTTAGTTTGACTAAAACTCTTTCGTGGTCAACTGAGGCTTTGTTCCTAAGACTGTTTGATGCCGACCAGAACCTAACTGCCCTGAAGGCTTAATGATTAAGGGAGTGGGCATGCAATAAAGGAGGGAGGCAGGTGAGTCGTGGTGGTAAATTAGGCCAGTCTGAATCAAAAGGAAAGAAAGGAGAAAAATTCACATTAAAAAATAAAATTTCTGTGCAGTTATACACAGAAACCAAAATAAGTCTTGGTCCTGTGTCTGTTTATTTTTTGTGTTTGTAAGTCAAAAGACAGGGTTTATTCTGCACTTGAATGAGAATACACGCATACACAGATGCCAGAAGTAACTTATTGTTTTAAGATATCTATTATCTTGTCTTCATTCCTCCCTCTATAAGTAAAGTTTAAAACTTAACAAGTTCCCTGAAGCAATGAACAAATACGAAAGTAATATACCACTTCTTGATATAGATGAATCTATAGCAATGTATTTTGTTCCTATTTCCAGATGTGTGTATGAAATTTTCAGCAGATAAGATTATAATGATTTGGTTAACATCTCAAAAAAGTAAAAGAGTAAACAATAAAGGAGCCAAAGAAGAAAGAAGAAAGAAAGGGAGGGAAGCAGTGAAGAAAGAAGGGAGGAGGGGTAAGGGGAGGAGAGAAAAAAACAAGAAAATAAATTGTGTATGAAAGTAAATTTTCTAAGTTGAGATCCTTACATTTTATGCAAAGAAGAGCCTTTCCTGCCTTCACTCAGCACCCTGATGGGCCAGATCTTTTGTGGTTTGAGCCAACTATTGATTAGAAGCAGCGAATTAAAGGTCAGTGGTAGAGAGACTACAGCAAGAGGTGAACTCTGACCAGTAGGGGAACTGGGTCAGTATTAATACTGTGACAAGCCTGTTGAACACACTTGACTTACAACATTAAAACACACACACACACCACACCACACCACACCACACCACACCACACCACACCACACCACACCACACCACACCACTTAATTTTCTCTCCTATCATCAGTATTCAGTAGGCCTCATTTTCACATTTCTGAAGAGACTCCTTAAGACAATCATGGTTTTCCTGCTCATTCCTTTGTTTGGTTGGTTGGTTGGTTAGTTGGTTGTTGTTTTTTCAAATTTATTTTTAGCTAAGATCTGGAAGCAGCCCAAGTGACCATCAGTAGATGAGTGAATAGAAAAGCTGTGGGACATTTAACCAGGGAATACTACATAGCTATGAAAAAGAAGGATCTCGTACCCTGCTCATTCTTAATGCAGCCTCCTACAGTCATTTGAGTACCAGCTTAAATTTAAATTCAGCAACCAAGAGGTCCAGCCCAAGATACTACTAATAAAACAAACATAATTTTCAGTTACAACTGTTTTCCCCTTTCAAACCTGCTTTAAGCTGGATACCTACAGGGTATTAGGGGATAGAGTGGTCTCTTATCTTTCTCAGGACCTAACTCTCCTAAAGTTCCTTTGATCAGGTAAAAGTAGCCAGGTTCATTTGGGACAGTCCCTTGTACCTTCTTTCCCACCTCAGAGAATCTCATGACACTTCACCTATTTCTTTCTGCTGAGAACTCTTCGCTCTATGGAGAACAACATTGGACATGACCCAAAGCAACCTTTTTTTGGTTTTCTCTCTCTGCATTTCATGACAATTCAATGGGGAATACTCATATATCTCTAATACCAATATATTCTATAAGTACAGCTTTTTAATAGGCCTGTCACCTTAAGCAAAGCCCAAGCATGGACTTACAGATCTAATTTACATTCTGTTTTAATGTTCTCAAGAATGAGCCTTGCACAAACCCTCAGGGTTTCCCAACCTTATGGAATATATTTCAAACCTGATCGCTTCCATTTTAATTGTCACTAGGTTTGAGGCCATAAGAAGAGGCCCCCATCTCTACCTCAAAGAAAGAATGGAATGGATGCATGAGTTATTTTAAAGGAGTGCTCTCAGGACTCCTGTCATTCCACAGCTCCCATATGTCTAGTGTGGAGAGTGGTCTCAGAGCTGTCAAACAGACCCTTTATTACTCACTCTTTTTGTTAATTTGTATAGGAGAGGCTCTCTCTTCTGTTTTCCTTTCACTTTTTTACCCTGGTGCCAGTCAAGGTTGAAGCAGAAAGATTCCCATTCTAACAATTTGCTTTAACTCATTAGCCTCAGATGCTGAAGATGCTAACGTAAAATTTTACATCTTTTCATGTCTCAACAATCTCTTTGGAACTAAAGAACCACAGTGCAACAGAGCTATGCTGCTCAAAATGTCAACTCCAGACCAGGAGCCTGGGTATCACCTGGGACGTGCTTGGAAATGCAGGATCTCATCCCCACCTCTAACAAATGCGAAATCTGAATCTGCATTCTAGCAAGTTCCCTGGGAGATTCATATGCACATTAAAGTTTGAGAAGCAGTGCAATAGGGGATTATTAATAATGATGGTTTTCACTTCCAAACTTTGCTCCTTAAAAAATAGTATCTTCTAAAAGGTTTTCCACAAAAATGAGTTCTATAGTCAAATGTATTTTTAAAATATGAAGTTAAATTAAGCAAAGTTCCTTTCTGTAGAACTTCTTAGAGCCCAATTAAACACTGTTATATAGCAAGAGGAAAATGGCATATGCAGTATTTCTCCAACCTATTTGATCATGGAGCCATGTTCACTTTGGGTGGTCTATTACTACTTCTTATAAAACTGAGGTTTGTATAACACAGTTTGGAAAAAGGTGTTCTGATTTATGAAGATATGGTCAAATTATATTTCACAAACTCTACTTAAAACATCAGGAAAAATGTCTGAGGTTTCAAATTAAACACTGGAAAAAATGTGAATGTGAAATAGCTAATTCTCTGAATATCAAATTAGAAAATAAGGGATGTTTGCTTCTGTCTTCCCATCGATGTCGCCAAGCCCATTACTTATTCTGCCTGTTGGAGTCAGGGAGTCTCAACCGAATCTCAACATTTTTGGTATATTCAGACTCAAGATTTCTCCTTCTTCTACCCCTTTATCAATATGAGTGTCCATTATATTTTTGCTAAGGTGTATACTACCATAAAAACAACTTTTAAAGCCATCCTCTGATAAGTAATATCTAAAGTTACCTGAATACACTATATGTTGAACCTAAAATAACCTCTGTGAATATCACACAGATAGCTAAAATTAAAAGGACCCTGTACTAAGAAATCACCAAATTTGCAAACATGGACATACTAGTACACGCTCTTCATTTCCTATTATAATTCTAAGTTTATCAGTGGCCTCATGTCTTGGTTATTTCGTTATTTAAATGCCAGTTTACAATTTTCTATCACTTTCCATGGTCAGGAAGACAAGTTTCACAGTCATGAGGAGTTTCATAGCCAGCTTCCTCTCCTTTCCACTTAGAACTTATCCTGAACAAAGTCATATTAATAAAATGCAAGCTACCACTGGGTTTGGCTTGGAATTGTTCCGAACATATTTTGTGACTAAAAAAAACCTCTCATTTTTATCTTCACTTCTATCATAAAAATAGACCTTAACTGCTGTTTTTATACTTTTTTGGTCATAACAAACTAGTTAGTTAAGATTTCAATCGACTTTTATCTAGCACCCCAAATTGTAATTATTCCATTATATGGAATAGGTTCAGAGGTCATTGATGGTAGAAACACTACAAAATATTTTTTATATAATATTAATAGTTTGACTAGTTTTGGACTACCTCTCCCACCCAGCATTTCAAAAAGAAACCATTAATCATCATGGTTAATTCTCAAGTAAACAACTAAGTAGAACTGAGACTATAAAATGGTTAATAAATACCTGTAATTCCTGCTTCCCTTGTGGCTTTTTATTTGGAGCTCAGATTTTAAACCAATGCTTGTATACTTTCTCCACACCTTGACTCAACAAATATTTATTTAATGCATATTCAATGCTAGGTTCTGTTCCAGACATTGGTGATTCAAGAAAAAAAATTTAAATAGAATACATTATAGCCCCGCCGGGGTGCCTCAGGGGTTGAGCGTCAACCCATGGAACTGGAGGTCACGGTTCAATTCCCTGGTCAGGGCACATGCCCAGGTTTCAGGCTCAATCCCCAGTAGGGGGCGCACAGGAGGCAGCCGAGCAATGACTGCCATCATTGATGTTTCTCTCTCTCTCTCTCTTTCTCCCTCTCCCTTCCTCTCTCTGAAATCAATAAAACATTTTTAAAAAACACATTATAAAATCAACAGTGATAAGTGGTAAGAGGAAAAAGTCATTTAAACTTACAGAAAATGACTTGAGTAGGGGAGCAAAGGACTGTCTTCCTGAACCAAGAAAAGTGATAGGAAAAATATACATATATTTAATTACATAAATATATTTACTCAACTATGTATTAGGCATACTGTCACACACCACATAACAATGTCTTGGTTAATGATGGGCTGCATATATAGCCCCATAAGATTAAGCTGAAAAATTCCTATCACCTAGTGACATGGAAGCCATAGTAACGTCATAGCACAATGCATGAAGGATGTGTTTGTGGTGATGCTGGTGTAAACAAACTTACTGTACTGCCAGGTGTATAAAAGAATAGCATATACAGTTTACATCCCCACCAGCAGTGAATGAGGGTTCCTTTTTCTCCACAACCTCTCCAATACATATTATTGTCTTATTGACAATAGCCATTCTAACAGGTATGAGGTGGCATCTCATTGTAGTTTTGATTTGCATTTCACTAACAGCTGGTAAATTTAGTATCTCTTCATATACCTGTTGGTCATTTTTATGTCTTCTTGGGAGAAGGGTCCTATGACCATTTTTAATTGAATTGTTTATTTTTCATTAAATTGTATGAGTTCTTTATATATTTTGGATATTAACCCCTTGTCGAAGGTGTTGTTTGCAAATATCTTCTCTCATTTAGTTGGTTGCTTTTTTGTTTTGTTGGTGGTTTCTTTTGCTGTGCAGAAGCTTTTTAGTTTGCTCTAGTTCCACTCATTTATTTTTGTTTTTACCTCCCTTGATATTATGGTCAAACTCATAAAACCCTCTCTAAGACCAAGGTCCATGAGTCTAGTACCTATGTTTTCTTCTATGTAATTTATGGTTTCAGGTCTTATAATTAGGTCTTTGATTCATTATGAGTTAATTTTTGTGTGTGGTGACAAGTAACACTCTAGTTTCTTCTTTTTTTTTTGTTTTTTGTATGTGGCTTTCCAAGTTTCCCAGCCCCAGTTTTTGAAGAGGCATTTATTTATAAAGATATATTCACCTCTATGTTCACTGCAGCATTATTCACAGTGGACAAGCCATGGAAAAACTGGTCTTTCAATAAATGGTTGGATAAAGAAGATGTGGTACATATATACAATGGAATACTACTCAGCCATAAGAAAAGATGAAACACTGCCATTTGTGAAAACTTGGATGGATCTTGAAAATATCATGCTAAGTGAAATAAGTCAGATGGACATAGTCAAGGACTATATGATTTCACTCATATGTGGAATATAAAACTGTAAGCAACAAATGAATAAACAAACAAAATCTCATAGACAGACAAGGGTATGGTAGTTACCAGAAGAAAAAAGGGATAGGGGAGGTAGTAAAGGGTAAGGGGGTCAAATATACGGTGACAGCAGGAGATTTGACTTTGGGTAGTATACACACAATATAATATACAGATGATGTATTATAGAATTGTACACTTGAAACCTGTATCATTTTATTAACCAATGTCACTCTGACAAATTTAATTTAGAAAATTTAAAGCATAGCAATTACAATTATGTACAGTACATAATACTCGATAATGATGATAAAAGACTCTTACTGGTTTATGTATTTACTATACTAAACTTTTCATCATTATCTTATGAGTGTACTCTTTCTACTTATAAAAAAAACGTTGCTATAAAACTGTATGCTGTGTTACACCAGCAGCAGCCTTATACATCTTGTGTTTACTCTCTCTTGATGATATTATTTTCTCACGTGCTCGATTTAGTCTAATGTTTTATACATTTAGTGTAAATTCTGTACAGTGTTTATAAAGTCTACAGTAGTGTGCAGCAATGTCCTAGACCTTCACATTCACTCACTACTCACTCACTGACTCACCCAGAGCAACTTCCAGTCCTGCAAGCTCCATTCATGGTAAGCGCCCTATTGGGGTGCACCACTTTTTCATCTTTTGTGATGTATTTTTACTGTATCTTTTCTATATTTAGATACACAAATGTGTATATTTTTTACCAGATTATCCCAATTATACTGTCAATTTAGGTGAAAAGCAATGCTTAGCTTTAGCTTTTCTCAAAATGATTATTGATGAGGCACTCCTCCGTGAATATTGTGTGATCCATGCTTTTCAGATCATATCAAAACCTCTTCAAATTTGCTGAAAATCTGTATAGCTATTTGTATTTGACATGATAAAAGAGAGAGGAAAAATAAACTTTATTTTAGTCATATAGGAAGAAGTCTATTCCAAACAAACCACATTTCAATCTGAAGTTTTGATTATGCTAACAATCGTAATGATGTTATGTTTTCTTTTTTTTTTTTAAGTTAAAAATACAGGGTGCTTTTTGTTTGTATGTTTTTGTTTTGTTTTTTGTCATTTCTTTTCTTGAAATAATGACCAAACCATTAGCCTGCTTAACACTGAAACTGAGAAAAAAATCATGAATTGCTTGATATCATATAAAGAAAATATCTGGTTAACTAAATTTAAAAATTTTAATGATGTATTCACAAATACTAATATTGTAAAATTAAATTTTTAAAAAGTCAGCACCAAAAAGGTGATGAAATATTGTTATAAGGATTGGAAAAGAAAGTGTATAGAACAGAAACTCTGCCAAGTAACAATGAATACTATGTGTCTTTCAAACTTATGCAAGTATAATAGCAATGGATGCACTGGGCTTCTGGAGCTCATGTAGACCTAATTCCGGCATGCAAGACCTATTCTCCTCTTAGCTGACTTTTAACATTTTCATACTGAAACTGTTCTCCAACCTGTTTTTGTTTAAATCCTCCAAAGCATTGAATGGGATGGTATCAAAAGATTACTATTAACATCTAAGATTTGATCACAGTTTAGTCAAATTTATAATCAAATATATTCAAAATACAGCATATCTTATTTATAATAATATATACATAATTTAATATAATAATATAGAGTATGTATTGTATATCATTATATACACTATTAATAAAACATTATTATATGTTACATAGAACTCAACAATGGCCCTGTCAATGTATTATTATTATTATTTCAATTATAATTACAAAGAAAATAATGATGAACCTTGATTATTTGATTCTGTATCTTTACTATTGTATGTCATCCATTACCTAAGGTCTTTACCATATACAACTGTGTTTCTAAGGTATAAGTTGAATTATTATATTTTAATTAATGATTCATAAGAAAATATCAGCCATAATATTTTCTATAAAGAATGAAAGAAGGAAGAGTATCATTTTTGAAATTTGTTTTAAAATTCCCCTGTGAGCTTACTAATAGATAAATACATAGACAGATTAGATATAAAATCACATGGCTTTAATCTCTGTTTAATATACATAATTTTATATTTCTTTATTTTTATATCTCTTAAATCTGTAGTTAAGAATGATTTTTAAACTTCTTTCATGCTCAGCTTTGTTTCAAGCAGAATGTCATGACAGGTTTCCTTCCAACACGCCATCACATTTCTAATAAAAGATTGACTGAAGGAGGACATCACAGTCAGGAACTAATTTCAGATTTATTGCAGTCAGAAACTGATCAAATCATGTAACCTTTCTATGTTTCAGTTTCTGCCCCCCCAAAATAACTTAGATTACTAAATCCTATTGTAGATTTAAAATTCTGTGATTCAAAAATGAATCTTGAGTATTTACTATATCATTTACTAGAACATTGCATTAAATATTAAGGGAGAAGATTTTCAAAAGTTGACACCTCAATACTTCATCCTTTAATGTTTGCTGAACAAATGTTAATAACTAGAAACTAAAGCAGTGGTTAAAACATGGATTAAAAGATTTAAAATACAACTACTGCAGAATAATATCTGTATGTGTAACACAAGACCTTTATTGGCCTCGTGGCTTTATAAAGGCTAGAATTAATTACAATAATAATAATGATGGTGGTGGTGTAAATCATCATATTATGTATCACAGTATGCGTAAGAGACAAGGCTTTCTCAATTATGGTAGCAAATAGGGAAAAATATGTGTATGTAAGGAGTAAAAAAGGAAAATAGAATAAGAAAAAATACAATGGAGGAAGAAATTTGTCATTATTTTAAGATTCTAGGTTCATTTGCATGATCACTAACCATTTCTCTCCTGATATGTTTTCATGCTATCCTAATGAGAATTCAGTTCTGAGACGATTTAACTAGTGCAGTTTTTTGTGATAAATCCTACTATATAAGAATAAAATGATCAGCGATTATCTAAACTAATTTTGCTGTAACTATGTATTTGTTAGCATGGATTTGTTTTCTTTCTCTTCATTCTGGGCTCATATCAAACCCAGGTGCCTAAGTAGAAGAAAGAAAAGGAAAAAGAAGTATTGCACAGAGCCATGGCATCCCTGTGGGTTCCTGTTTGAAAACTGAATTCCCTTTGTCCTAGGGAGGTAAATGTAAAACATGTAACCCCATTGCATTTAGTGAGATAAGAACAGACCTCGTAAGTGCCTTTGGAAATTACTTCGTATTGTTTCATAAAAACATCAGTGATTTTAAAACATTAAATGGGCATCATATGGGCATTTAAGAAAACCCATTTAAAAGTACACACACAAACACATTAAAACAACAGCAGTCTGCTTGTTTTTATTTGCTGCTCAGAGCTAAGGCAAAAGTTATTGTCTTCTTCCTTTCCAATGATTCAAAATTCTATCTCCATTAACTCTGTGGTTTATTTAAAAATACTTGAGGAGAATATTTTTATACTTGAAGGATTTTCTAATAAAATGCATCAACTGTGCAACAAATCAGCAGAATAATTCAGAAGGACTTTATTAAGGTAAAATATAAAGGTTTTGGGGGGATGGGGTGGGAAAAAGTAAAATAAAAATGAATTTCCTCCATGAAAATCAGTATTTTCTTGGAAGAAGAACTGACTAGAAACATGATATTTGTTTACTTTTTGTTGGATAATCTCAGCATTGTCCCCGAAACTGCCCAGAATTACAAGACACCAAATAGTATACAATGGAAAGTCCCAATATGCTGCTTCGTTCTCGAAAGACAACGTGAGGAAGCAAATAAGCCTTCAGCGTAAGGGCTTGGATGGAAGGGCTGACTTGGCGAACACAAAAAGAGGGTGACCTGTTCACTTGTCCATTTCCAACAAAGGTTCCTTCTGAAACTTGTAGTAAACAGATTGATGAAATATTTTTTGGAAGAACACTGTGGTATAAAGAATGCTAGATTCTGAAAAAAGAATTTTAGTAACCTTAGTCATTTAGTGTCATAATCATAATTAGGTAATTAGGAATTATTTTCCTTAAAAGATCAAGCCCTTTTCTTTGGTGAAATTTTAAACTGGATATACGCAGATTCTTTAATGAGGCAAATAATGATTTTTCTTTTCCCTCATCTCTGCAGTAGGACTACACTTTGAATCCCTGTATCAATATTTCTTCTAAGACCTGAATATGACTTAACTCCATGCCTTCAGTTCTCATCTATTATTCCTCCCCCAATCTCACCCCAAACTCTATTCTGCTCAACAAATACATCTTCACTATTGACATTAATTATAAATCCTCCTCAGGTTTTATTTTTAAAATCATTTGGATTTTAAGTGACATGAAAAGTGGTCTATATATAGCGGATCTCTCACAAATGTTTGAAATGACAGTGTTGGTGGTTCATAGTGATGATGATCATCATGAGATCATAATTCTGATGAGGACGCGGGGCTAGTGGTGATGACAGGAGCATGAAAAGCCATCCTCTCCCTCTCCGAAGTTTCTTTCAAGCCTGTAACATTCCTTGCAAAAATTTTAGGGTAAAGTTGCTCTAATCTCTTTAACCGCTCATAGCTTCTTTCTTTGGAAGGAGGAATCTGATGAAATTCTAAAAAGTTTGATAGCTATTTGCTCTTTTTGTTTAATTGAGAAGGTTAATGTCCTAAACTTCCATGTGCTCCTGTGCTGCTTCTCTTTCTCTCTGTATCTACCACTCTTGGAGTTCTGTTTTGGAAATTGCTGGCCTGTGAGCCCTATATGCTTTATCTCCAACCTTGGGTTTTTTCATTCAATAAACCAAAGAGAACAGGCTGTGCCTTGTGCAGTAAAGTGTTTAGTAACTCAACTGCTTCTATGACTAATGTTTTTGTGCAGCGTCTATGGAGGGAGACAGGAAAAGGAAAAATATTTTATTTGACATTCAACCTATACTTTCTAATCCAGCTTTGCAACTGATAGCAAAGCAGATGATTTCTGCTCATTCTAACTCCTGCTTACATATTTCCAAATGGATTCAGAATCATGAGGGAATGAGATGGGCTGGTTAATTAACCAAATCAAATATTATGAGTGACGAGAGTGATCATGATAAAATTATTCTCACTAGCCCTTTCAAGTTGGGCAAGAACAGAGTTTTAATTTCTAAAATCTTCCAAGAAAATTTTCTTTTTAAAACTGTCTTAGGAAGATGCTAGGACTTAGCACAAGATTTTGGTGAATTATGTAGAAAAAGTCTTTGTCATGATCAAATCTGGTTAGTGTTTTTAATCCTCTTACTGGATTTCAAATTACATTAGAGGTCTAAATCATACACCTGGTTGATGCTGGATCCTAGAGTTTAATACTCTTAACATCCATCCTAACAACTTTCTAGCTTTCAAGGGCTGGAAAACAAAAAGTATAATTCCTGAATCCCCTGCTTCAGGCACTCAAGTATAATTTAGGTTTCGCCAATCATATGTCCTTTTTGAAGATCTCCATTCAGAACTGAATCACCTGACAAAGTAAAAGCACATTCTTTTGCTGGGCAGATTTTAAGATAGCCTAAGCAGCTATCCAGCATCCAGATTAAGCAGTTTTCTGACTAGTTTCTGAGACAGCTATGATGGTAGCATCTGATTCTGTAGCTTGCCAATCATGGAGAGGCAGCTGTTACTGTGACAGACCATTTCTACTCAATGTGGGCTTCCAGAAGCTCAGCCTAAGGTCTTGTGGGTTTTTTTGTAACCTCACTAATTAATCTGTGAGATAATTTTATCCCTTTCAAAAACAGGTTATTCTAAAGCCAGAAAAGTATAGTCTCCTATACAGAGTTAAGAAACTTGGCTAATACATCAGTAAAACAATTCAGGTTGGAAATAAGAATTTAAGGTAAAATAGATTCTAAAAGATAGATTAAACTTGCACAGGAAATATTGTAAAAGGTAGAACTAAGAAAAATATGCCCAGAGTCATGGGAAATTTAAGCCAAGGGGGATCAAACTAAACACAGCTGCCAACTCTCCACCGTTCAAGACAAAGAGGCCACATTATATTTTGAATTAAGAATTACCATTCTAGTTGAACAATTCAAGTTTTAATCACATATCCTGAAGAAAAAGGGCACATTAATTCATCTGATTTAAGGGCATACCTGCCCCATTGGACTCAAGAGTCACCTGCTGGAAAAGAAATACATTATTGCTGTCAGCCAGTCAGACCCAGAATCATTCCTATGTACTTCTCAAAAAAATTTAGTTCCTGGTTCATTCCTACTCTGTCCATTAGAATGCCGGACTTGACTTGTATTGTATAGATGATATTTCCAAGATCTTGTATTTTTTTAGTTCTTTAAGGGCTTCCCATTCCAAGGGTATCTACCTCAGTCATTCCCTATCTCAGACCTTGTCATTATCCAAACTGCAACATGTGCGCACAACAGTGATAGTGTGATGTATCAAAATGTCATTAAGTATCTTTCACTGAGGAACATCCCAAAACCATTTGGCACATGAAAACCTCCAATTCAGTGATATAATCACCTTTCTCTGTCCTTCAGTCCCCTGATGCTCTTGCTCCTTTCCTTATCCAGGTTCAATTCCATGGCTCATCATGATCACTCCTGTACCTTCCTTATGTCTCTCGTCCCCAGCCCCTCACTCTGTCCTGCTTGCTTGGCCCAGCCGCAACTCTGGTTCAGCCCAGCTCTTTCCCCATTCCACAACCAGACCCACGTAACTGAATGTGGCCGGAAAGTAAACACACAACCATAGTGACAGATCCCACTTTAAAGCCACAATTCTGAAGGGCCCGTGAGGATGACTATTCTATACTCCCCTCTTTTCAGTCATTACTTCAAGCATTCTTTCTGCTTTTTCCCGCTAGCCTCTTCTTCTGGTACTCCCATTAGGCATATGCTGGTATGCTTCATGGTCTCACATTTCTCTGAGACTCTGTTCATTTTTCTTTATTCTTTTCTTCCCTTTGTTCTTCAGGTTGCACGATCTCTATTGATTGATTTTCAAGTTCACTGACTCTTCTGATCAAATCCATAGTTCTTTTACTGATTCTTTTACTGAATTTTTCATATGGGTTACTGTATTTTTCAATCCATGTGGCTATCTTTTAATTATTTATCTTTATTGTTATTTATTACAAATCATTTTTGTTTCTTTAGTGATATTCTGGATTCAATGAAACGTCATCATGTATGTCCTTCTAATTCTTGAAGCATGGTTCCTTTAGTTCTTTGACCATATTTTGAATGTTTTTATAATAAACTGTGACGGGTAGTAGGAAAGGAACCCCTGAGAAAAAGGAGATGGGTATGTAAAATTTAAAGAGGCATTTCAGATAATGTCCATGTACCTGGCCTGTGCATTACATGGTTGTATTCATCTTCTCAGGCTTCCATAACACAACACTATAAAATGACTTAAACAATAGAAAGTTAATTTTCCACCCTCGAGGCTCTCCTGGATAGGATACCACTCCCAAGATTCCAGCAGTTGAAGGTGTGAAACCAAGGCAGTGGCCCTGATGATCCCTGAGTCACCTGCAAGGTCATTCTTCCCCTTCAACAAGAGAGCCCACATTCACACCCTCCACTTTAGACAACGCTCCAGGGTACAACCCAAACTTTGCCTTAAGCATAATATACAGGTTTCTCCATGATCTGGGTCTTCACTAGGTTTCTAGTTATATTGAATTTATTGGACTTATCTGCTGATGTGGCTGTTATCTTTACTAAATAGTGAGTTCACTCATGGAAGAAACTTTAACTTATCATTCTGTCTTCAGAGACTAAGACATGGTAGGTAAGTGTTTAAAGGCAAGTTTGTTGGGTGAATGTCAAATATTTTCTCTGTATGTGTCTTCCTTTTAAATTATATTGTTTAGTAATTCAACAATTCATTATATTATTAATTGGGGAAAAGATTTATAATTATATAACTTTTGATTATGTAAATCCTGTTATTTCATTAAAATAATAACTGAAATAAGTGAACTTAGATTATAGAAATATATTCACCTGATTCTAACGAGGCTAATAAAAATTCCAGGAGTAAAAAGCCAATAAAAGATAATGGGATTGTAGGCCTAAACTGCTTTGGGTAAATCATTCTATTTGATTTATAGTTGATTACTTTGGATACAGAGGAAGTAGATGTAGTGTTTACCATATAGATACTGGAGACAGACTGCATAGAGTGTCCCCAAAAATGTATATACACTTTAACAGCTGATAACTCAATGTTGAAAATGAAATGTATTTTAATAAATACTACCTTTATAATTATTCAAAGTGTGTGTATACATTTTTGAGACACCTTATATTTAGTTTTTATTTTATTGATGACTGTGTCCCAGGTCAAATTATTTAACATATCTATGCCTTAGTTTTTTCAAACAAAATATTGTAATAAGCATAGGACCTATCTTATAACTCAGGAGAATTAAGATTATACAGGAAGCCCAGCCGGGCGTGGCTCAGCAGTTGAGCATCGACCTAGGATCCAGGAGATCGGGGTTCAATTCCTGGTCAGGGCACATGCCCGGGTTGTGGGCTAGGCAGCTGGTCAATGACTCTCTCATCATTGATGTTTCTATCTCTCTCTCTCCCCCTCCTTTCCTCTTTCTGAAATCAATAAAGATATGCTCAAAAAAAAAAAATTATACAGGAAAATATTCACAATAGCATGATTTAATACATAATACATATAAAGTATTTACAACAGTACCAGACAATGCCAAGTCTTCATTATGTGTCAGCTGTTAATATTTTTACAACAGACAAGGAACAAAAAGAGATGGATTTTAAATCAATTTCTCTCTTGAAAAACAAAATATCAGATTGCACATACCTGAAAGACCTGAGGTTTAATATCCTGTATATTAGCAAATGAGAGTTTTTAAATCCATTATTACAGGAGGGATTTATATTTTCCATCTAATTTTTGTGCAAGGTTATGATTAACACTGTGGGCTTTTAAATAATTGTTTTTAGGTTGCTAAGATTTATGTCATCTTTTCTTCAATACATATTTTGAAGGACCTTCTCTGTGTTAGTCAGGCACTGTTATAGGCCCTAGCAATTCAGCAAAGAATCTAAGTCTCATACCTTGCAGAGTTTATATTTCAGCATGGATGTAAAGCAAACAAATAAATATATACTATAGTCTTAGGAAATAATACATGCTATGAAGAACATAAGTTAGAGTTAATGAATGGTAATCATGAGGGTGGGACCTGCAAGGACTTATTTTAAATAAAGTAGTCAGGGAATACATCCTAGAAAAGCAACTCAAAATAGGTTATTTGAATCAAGTGAGAGACCAGCTCTCAGGAGGATCTCAGGAAGGCAGTTTAACAGGAGAGGGAATAGCAAGTGCAAGGCTCTCAGGCAGAAACACAGTTGGTAAATTGGAGGAACAGCAAGACAGCCAATGAGATTGTAAGTGAGCAAGATGTGTGTGCATGCATATTTGTGTACTAGCATGCAGTGTATGCACACATGCACCACAAAAGAGGTAGAAAAAGAGGTCAGAGAGTTAGGCAACAGCCAGAACATAAGTCCCTATAGGAAAAAGCATTTGGTTACATGCTCAGCATAATGGGAAGCCATGGGAACATTTTGAGCTCAGAAATAGCATGAACTAAGTTATATTTCATACATAATACCATTCTGACTGATTATTAAAAATTGACTTCAAAAAGGTAAAAAGGAAGCAGAAAGGTAATTTAGGAGGCTACTGCAGTGTTCTGTGTGAGAGACGGTGGAAAATTGGACTAGAGCATTATAAGAAAATATCTCAGTCCACTTGGGCTGCCATAACAAAACACTATAGACTGGGTTTGTTTAAAAAACAGAAATTTCTTTCCTCACAGCTCTATTAACTAGAAGTCTGAGATCATGGTACCATATGGTCAAGTTCTAAGGAAAGTTCTCTTCCTGGACTGCAGGAAGATGGACACCTTCTCACTGTGTCCTCATGCAGAAGAAAGAGAAAGAGATCTCTCTTCTTTTTCTTACAAGGTCACTAATCCCATCATGAGCCACTTCCTCCCCGCCCCTCTTCATAACCTAATCTAACACTAATTACCTCCTAAAGGCCTCATCTCTACATATCATCACATTAGGGTGTTAGGGCTTCAACATATGTATTGGGATGCCGAGCAAATATTCAGCGCATAACAGGAAAGTTGTAGAGAACTGTTAAAATGTTAGATATATACCAAAGGTACTATTTGATAAACTAATGAAAATAAAGGAGTCTAACAAATCTTTGTCTAACAAATTTTTGGTCTGAGCAGCTTTATAAATTCTCATGCCATATCTAAAGATGTTCAAGACTGGTACAGAAGCAGGCATAGGGAAAAATCAAGAATTGTGCTTGAGACACATTAAGTTTGAGCTTCTACTCTGACATTTAAGTTGAGAGAGGAATAAATAGAAGTTCAGTGAAAAGGTTGGTGAATATTAAATATGGGGAATAAAATGAAGTCAAAATACAAATCTATGTTACAGCAAGACTGAAGCTTATCTTAATTTTCTCATGCCCTGATTCAAACAGCATAGAATCAACTTCTGTTTTTATAATAAATGACCTTTGCAATGGACATAGAAGAGGCACCAAGAAAGCACTTTAAGAATTGTTAATTTTATAATCCTTGCTGTAACCTGAACAAGAGTATGTTGTTTATTTTGGCCAATAACTAGATATCAAAGTACCTTTTGTAAACGCAGAATTGTTCTTTCGTAACACTATCCTATAAAATAAGATCTCTGTACAGCTCAGTTTCATTTATTTTGCACCAAATAATTATATAAGGAACATGAAACAAATAAATAGCAATGCTATTAAACCATTAATATGTCAAATCCAAAGCAAAAGAATGCTTGATGTATAAGCAGTCAGAGATGGGAAGGCCCTGCTTGATCAAAAACTTCCTGTTAATCAAGACTAATAGAGGATAGAGTCATAAATAATCTCTGACATAGCAAAAGCAGCCACATTTAACAGGAAAATAGATTTTACATATGGTTGATGTGATAGAACCATCAAGCTAACAAGAGCCCTTGGGGCCAATTTGAATATTCATTAATCAGCCTGCCTTTGGATTTAACTTAGAATGCAACTGTCAATGAACAAATAGGCTTTTGTAGAAAAGGTGATAAACAAAATTCAATGAATTGGCAAATTGGAAAGCTTTGAAAGGGAGGAAAAGCTGAAAGATTAGGAACTGAATAGAAGACTTGAGCTCAGGTCTCTGCAGGAAAGACAAAAGCTTCTCACTAAATCAGGTAGAGAACACTTTTAAAAAAAAAATATTTCTTCAGAAAGAAACATCTGCCATGATAAAAACATACTTTAATAAATATTTTGAAGGAGGCTTAAATTTTTTAATACTCTTATTTTTCACAGTATATTGAGAAGACAGACTTCTAAATAAATGGATTATTTTTCAGTTCAAAAATCACTAATCTCATTTTCTGGGTGAAATGATTTATGAACAAATAGATGGTTTTCTCCAAAGGCAGAGCAATAAAAGCCATGATTAATATAAGGGGCAGAATAGGCACAATCATAAGTTTGGGGTTAGTGATCTCAACTAAAATGCCTATTGTGCCAAAGCAGTAAACAAATGATCAATACTCTGTGTGTAGAAAGAAAGCAAAATAGAACAAACAACCAAAATAATATCTATACCAACAGTGACACATGATGAATGGAAACACATGCTCTATACCAACACTGACACTCTCAAGGAGAGGGAGTGACAGGAGGATTGGGTTTAGGGGAGCTGAAAGTCCCATGCCTCATCTGAAGAGGGGCAGGTTCTCATTATTTGAGAATAGGGTTCCAGTTTGGGCTCATTTCTAAAACCTTTTAACACAAAACCCATCTGGAATTTTTATGTGTAAGTTCTCAATTTTTTGGATGTTTGTCATGAATTCAGAAGTAAAACATTTTATAACTGTTTCGTAGGTCAAACTATGACTCTTGACTGAATTCAGTTAAGTAGGCTTCTAATTTTTCCCCCCAGAAGTAGGGGGTAAATTGGTTAATAAGATTATATAGGGCTCAAGTGTACAATTCTATGATACATCATCTGTATATTGCATTATGGAAAATTTACCAAAACAGAATATGAAGATTATTAAATGTGTATGTCTACAAAGATAATACACACAGGCTTTTGTTTGTGTTGTATGATCTGCTATATAAAAATTGACCATAACAAATAATAATTAGCAAATAATTCATAGACTCATATAAAATTTTTCTTTAAAAATATTTTTCTTAAAAAAATAATTTTATCATAAACAAAATGTGCAAACAGGAGAATGCACAAAACAAAGTATATAATACAATATTATAAGTATAAAGTGAAAACGTAGGTATCCATCGCTCAGCCCAAGAATATTTGTCTATGCCCCAGGAGCCCCCAATTTATCCATTCCATATCTAAACCCCTCTTTTCACACAAGTAGAAACAACTCTAAACTTTATCACATCTTTCATAACAATTTCCTTGATTTCTTTTGTTTTTCTGTGCATGTATCCTTACATAATATAGATTAATTTTGCTATGTAAAACTCATAAAATGTATATAAATGAGATTATAGTGTATGTGTTATTTTGTTTTGTTAGTTTAGCATTGTAAATGCTAGAATTATTCATGTTGTTTATTTAAGCTACAATTTTATCATCTTCTTTGCTATATAGTATTCCATTTTATGACCATAATTTATTTGTTCATTTATTTCTGCAATATTGTGGTTTATAAGATGCTTGGTCTTTATCCACAATTCCTGGCTCATATCTCCCTAAAACCTTAGAATTTCCTAAGTGTTGAAAGTGATCAAGCTGTCTTTCATTATGTCAATAAAGGTGACTTTTGAACCCCACCCAAAGGTATGGGCTGGTAGTCAGGAGAAGCAATCATGTGATTAGAAGTTTGGGACTTAACCAGGAGGGAAGAGGGGCTGGCAGTGAGGTCTGTTGCCAAAGGCCACCGGTATAGTCAGCCATGACTACGTAATGAAGCCTCCATAATAACCCAGTAGGTCACCTCCTTGTCCCTTTGCAGAGTTTCCACATTGGGGATCCAGAATGCTTCCACATGCCATCTTGCCAAACCCCAAGCTCCATGGGGACAGAAGTTCCTTCATTGGAACCTTGCCCTATGTATCTCTTCATCTGTCTATTGATTCACTCCTTTAATATTCTTTGTAATAAACAGTAATACAGTGAGTAAACGGGTTTTCCTAAGTTCTGTGAGCCATTCTAGCAAATTAAATGAACTCAACGAGGGTGTCCTTGGAACCTCTAATCCATAGCCAGTTGGTCAGAAGTACAGGTAAGAGTGTGGGCTTGCAGCTAGCTTCTGAAGTGTGTGTGTGCATGTGTGTGGTGTGTGTGTGTGTGTGTGCATGTGTGTGGTTGTGGTGAGGGTGAGGGAGAGGCAATCTTGTAGGACTGAATCTTTAACTTGTGGAATCTCCAGGTAGATATTGTCAGAATTGAGCTGAATTCTTGGACACCCCTGCAGGTATCTGAGAATTGTTTGCTGGTGTGAGGAGAAATGTACCCCCCAACGTTGGAATTGGGTCCAGGAACTCCATTCACTTTGTTAACAGACATCTGTGTTTAGAATTTTTCCTCATTATAAAACAACCCCTTTATTTTTCAAATGAAGAGATTAAGGCCAGAGGTCACAGCAATTACTGGCAGCTGAGGTAGAACTCCATTGTCTTGTAAGTTAGTGCTGTTTCTACTAGTCTGGCTTGTCTCACTGACAATTTCTGTTGAAGTGAATAGAGTCAGCTCCATATCATCAAGCTCATTATTCAAAGTGAGGTAGGAAATCTATTCCAGTTTAAACATCAGGCAGCTATATTTTATATGACTACTTTAAATTCACTATTCAGACTCTTGTTTTATTTATATCAAGACTGAAAAATCTGGGAGAAAGAAGCTAGATTATTGAATATTTAGAAGATATAAATATTGTATGAAAATGAGATTAAATGTATCATGTATATTTTCAACCTCCAACTAACAAAATAGTAATCAGCAGCTATCTGTGCTCCTCAGATGTTCTGTGGAAATAAGCATAGTGCATCCATTTGTCTGGGCAGAGAAGCATATGGTAAATTCCTTTGGAAAGTGCATAGTCTAATGAGAGGATTTTGCCAAATAACCAGATCAGGTGTCCTATATGTGTTGAACCTATTGGCATTGACATTGAGATACAAGTTTTGAGTAAAAATTTGTATTATATGCCTCTAAGAAGTCTTATAATTCTAAGGTTTCTTTATTTGTTGTACAAATACTTATTGAGCCAACTATATGCTAGATGCTCTGGAAAGCACTGGGATATGATGTTAAACAAAACCAGATAAGCAACTTGCTCTTAAGAAACTTATAGGTTTTGAGATATATTTGAGATAAATTTATAGGTTAGAGATATATTAAACAAACAATTCCAATAAGAAATTCCAATAAGAAATATATAATTCCAATAAGAAATATATAATAACTGGTAAGTGCCCTGAAGAAAATGAATATGATTCAATGAGAGGTACTAGAAAGAGAAAATAACTAGACTGGGCAGGAGGGGAAAAGGACTGTTTCCCCATAGTAGTAATATCGGAGTTAGACTGAAGAATGAGTGAACACAGGCAAGACATAAGGACCAACCCGCAGAGAAGAAAAGATCATGTACAAAGGGGTGTGGCAGAGGCATCCGGATGGATCAAGGAACAAGGGCGTGAAAGTGATGGACGGGCAGAAATGCAGAGCAAACCATGGATAACTAAGCTTGAGAGGACCAGCCAATGTGGGCCTTTTTGGCCACTTAGACCACTTTAGTTTCTTCCCGTTGCTCTCTGGGAAGAGGAAAGGGAAGTTATTAAATTGATGAAATAGGTAAGCACGTGTACAAATTTGTGTTTTGGTTGCAGTAGAACACACATATAGGGGAAGCCTTAGATATGTATTAAAGAAATAAGAGATAAAATCAGCAGGTCCTAATGATGAATTGGCTATGTGAGCTCAGGGAGAGGGAGAGGTTCAGATTTCTGTTCCGTATATCTGAACAGGGGGAGGTGTTTCTCACTGGGTTGGAGAACTGTGAAAGAGACATTAACCAGTGCAAGGGAGAAGTAGAGTGTTGGGTTTTCTATACCATTGTGACCTCCATTCTGGAGCTCAAAGGCAAAGTCAGACTTGGAGTTGGAAATTTGGGGATCAGAGACATGCAGACAGTAATGAAGCTTCAGATGCCTGAGGAAAAGAACACCCAGTTAAAAGAAAAAAAAGTTTGAAAGCTAAGCCTGGAGGAAGCACATCATGTAAGGGCTGAGTCAGGTGCATGAGCTTGCTGTGGGGATTGGGTGGGACGTGGCCAGGGAAGTGAGAAGGAATGCAGTAAACCATGAAGTCCCAGAAGCTAAGATGAGACGGCGTGCCAAAAGTCAACAGAGGGGTCAAAACTGTTGAGGAGCCATGAAAATTAAATGCTGAGATTGTCTCCTAGATTTAGTAACATAGAGGTCACTGGTGACGTTAATAAGAATGGTTTTGGTGTAATGATGGGGCAGAAGCCTGATTATAGAGGTTGTAGAGTAGGTGGGAGGAGGCGACAAGGTGAAGATGGTCCTTATAGACAAGACTTTCAGGAACTTTGATGGGGGGAAATGAGATGGCAGCAACTGAACCTGATGGGCTAGGCTGAGGGTGGTAAGAAAGGGGATGTATTTGTTTTGAACTTGCAAGGAGTTTAAGGTTACCAAGAAAGGAGTGGGATCTAAAACAAGGAGAGAGATGTGCCTGAGAAATAAAGTAGGATTACCTCAACTATTGCAATGGAAAGAAAGGAGAGGATGGTGGAGAACTGAGTACGTGATAGGAAATGGAATCTTCACCTGAGGGCTTTATTTATCTCTAGTCTTATGATAAAACTAATTTTTTATTCTTGCCAAATACCTGCAATTAAGATACTTGTTTTCTTTCTGTTCAATATTCTCGCTGTGGTCTTCCTGTTCAATCAGCAAAATGACATTGTGTGCTTGCCAGACAATGTTTAAATTGGATGTAATTCTAGTTTCAGTAAAGTTTCTCTGGTGTATTTTCTGCTCTCTGATAGAGCCTATAATCTCTATGTTTCCAATCAATTTTTCTAGTACTTATTCTTTCAATTTCCTTTGGTAGCAATGGGTTCATGGTTAATTTTCTATAGACTGTATTAGGTTGTCTGAAGCTGTCACATTTGATATACAATGAGAGAGAGATAGGCATACCTCATCTGTTTTACTACATCCCTGTGGAAACTTTAAGTTGACGTTTTGAGATTTTACCAGTGAGGATGTATCCAGGAAAACAGAAACTACTCTAAGTGTTTAAAATGAAGGGAATTTAGTCCAGGGAATTGATTACACATGTGAAGAAAAACTGAGAAACCAAACATAAGATAGTGAGTCAACCTCAGATTAATAGCAAAAGAAACTTCTCTCTCCTCAAAAATGATGAACAAATGAAGGAGACAGGCTTAGCAGAGTTTAGGGGCTGTGGTGTCCTACCAAAATGTGCAAATACTGGGCCAGCTCAGAAGAAGCTGGCGCCTGGAGGTGATGTAGTTGAAACCATACCCACGGAAGCTACCCAAGGCTTAGGAGTGAGAGAAAAAGCCTGGCTTCTCCCCTCCTCCTTCCTGAGGAGCCTGCATTATGAAGCCTGCAGGTGAGTGCCATCCTTCACTTCGAGATGCAGAGTAGGGCAGAAGGGCAGGAAGGAATCTGACAGCACAGGCCAAAACACTACGTACAGGTTGTAAGTGTTCTATTCTCCGTGCATCAGGTCTGCGGACTAGGTACATCGCTAAGGGTCAATGCCTTACCTAGCATGTTTGCTGCAGTGTAGAAGCTCAAGCCATGGTCTCTCCCCCACCCCACAACCCCAGCCCACCGCACTGTGATTTTCAACTGCTTATACTGATCTGGCTAAGTAAGAATTCCCTGAGCAAATTAGAAAAATATATAGTTTTCTAGACCATATGAGGAAGTGTGAAATGAGGCTCACAAGTCTGAATTTAAATAAAATAAAACAGAAACAGGTAATTCTGAAGTAGAGTTTATTAGTGAGTCCATGTGCAAGGAGCCAATATAATCATATTGGGACAAGCTCTGCCAAATAAAAATTACTCACCAACAACATCATGGGATATGACTCTAGATGTTTTTCTGGCTCTGTTGGTAGCTTTCTCACATCCTAAATGTCAGGACACAGCACATCAGCTCTTTTTAAAGGGACTTTTTTATTTATTTATTATAGTTATTTGAAAATTATTTTGCTTTTCTTTTAACTTTTCTCCTCATTCCACTCTCACCACAGATATTCACAGGAGTTACTAAAGTGACAAGATTGTGTTCTCCATGAAAAATGTTTTAAAGTAGAAATCCTGGGTATTAAACAAATAAACAAACAAAAAATATGAAGCAAATATTAGGCTAAAATCCAAAGCCAAATAAAGCACATAAATAAATGGCACAATGAAATATCCCAGAATAAATAAATACATTTTAGATTTTACTTTAAAGGGAACCCACTTAAGTCTACAAGCAGGCATTAATTTGGTCGGTATTCACCTGAGTTAAGAGAATATTACTCAGTTTAGCAGCAATTCAAGAAATGCTTTGCCCTTCCCTATAGAAGTACAACACAGTGTTAATGATTTAGCAGATAGCATTTGAGTCCAATTACTGAGCCCCATATGCCATACGATGTTTAAACAGCTGGACCTGCTGTTTCTGTATTAAACTATTTCTGTATAACAGGTTTGTGATTTATAGAAGTGCTACTGATTTAATGAGTCATAAGCGGTTCATTTTTTTCTAGTGAGACATCCCCCCCTCATTTAAACAGGTATAAGATATTTAAAAAAAATTAATCACCATATAGTGTTTGGTTTTGAAACATGGCTTACACCAGAAAGTCAGCTAAGCATCTCTAGTTATCATTAAGAATCTAGCATTAAGAACTATCATTAAGAAAATGTGGCATTTTTCTTCTACACTGACATGTATCATTATTAACATTTAATATTTTTTTACTAAAATCTGTATCTCAAAAGCAAGTTGGAGAATTAGTTAAACTACAGTTTCATTTGTCAGTCATGTCTGTTTTGATGCTAAATATTTTTCATATTGGTCTTTCAGATGAGAGGGGATAAGGGATATCAGTATTTTAGGGAGGGAGAAAGGAAGGTAGGCTTTCTCTAAACAGTCACCCCTACTGTCCAGTGTGGGATCTTCCAACTACTCCTTACTGGTGGGGTCAGGTAAGTCTATTCACTGCTGTTATTCATTCATTAGGTTGTCAAATGAATGGGAGGGTTTAATGTCTATGCCATGAGGAATGGTGGAAATTCCCTTTAGACAAGTCTATACCATGATGAGACATGTTTAAAGATAAAATAAGTTCCACATAATGACATTTTATTCTTTAAATTGCTCAATAGCTATAATAATCCATAGCTACCAACCTTACAGAGACATCTCGAGAGTAAAATTAAATAATATGATAAAATGCTTGTGTAATCGCTCCACAGTTTAGGCATGGTGCAATGTGTGGCTTTAATATGCTATGGCCAATTTCTGAAGGATTATCATGTAATTTTACACTCTGTGAAAATAGCAGAGGTAGAAATCGAAACTACCAAAAGTTTGCTCTGTCAATTATAAACTCTATAACTCCATTATTTCACTTTTCACCTAAGTGGAAATTATATGTTTATTAACACTGGAGACAAAATACCAAAAATGACTCAATTATCTTCACATGAATCCGTCATGATTCCAACGAAGACCTATTCTACAACTTACTTCACTTGGTGGTTGCAAAATCCTAGGAATTCTCAAGTTACTGAAGTGCTCAGAGCCAGCTGTGAAGACTGGTGGGCAATACACTGATAGTTTAAATGAATACTTAGGAGATTTCAGGTTCTTAGGTCTGTCTGTCAAAATTGCTTCATATTCATGGAAATAAAACAAGTCACTTAACACTCAGCTATTTGAATCTTTAAGTCACATAGTGCTTCCACATGTTAATAGAGGAATCTTTGTTGTGGACAGAAAGATAGTCTTACTACTCTGGCTTCAAACATATAATAATTCATAAATCCAGGCATTCATCCATGTGATGTCCACTACTTATGTTGGTTTCCACCAAAAATAATTTTTCATGAATCCTGATAAAAGTGGTATTTTTAAGATAACTTATTTTCATTAGATCTTACATTTGGCTTTGGCTTCCTTCAAAGCAGAAATGCTTACAGAAAATAAAGTATCAGTATAATTCAATAATTAAATAGAATTATATTATTATAAGATGGTTGGAACTCATTATTTGTATGAGCCTGGGGCCTCTATGATGATTTGACCAATTAAAAAGTCACTTGGCTTGAAGTTTGGCTAAATTAAATACCAAAAAGAAAACTGTCACTCGGTTGAGTATCGACTTAGGATCCAGGCGATCGGGGTTCGATTCCCAGTCAGGGCACATGCCTGGTTGCGGGCTTGATCAATGACTCATCATTGATGTTTCTGTCTCTCTCTCTCCCTCTCCTTTCCTCTCTCTGAAATCAATAAAGATATATTTTTTAAAAAAATTGTCATTCCACAAGATATCTTTAAAACAGTGTCCCTGTTTAGTAAAAATATTGAGAAGTCTGTTTTATTCAGTTTTGTAGAAGATTCAGTCTGGTTCTGGACTTAGGATTTTATTGTCTCATCTATGTATTATCTTAATGTGCAAACACAGAAAAATGAAACTACATTATTAATATATTTTTTGCATATATATTATGAATAAAATATCTGAGTAAAAACTTTATTTTCACAGTAATATGCACTGTTTTTTAGAAGAACAAGGACTTAGAACATGTTGCGAGGGAAAGACAGGTGCATTGAGAAAATATGGTCAGTTCCTTAGGCCTCCTGACTTTCTCTAAAAGCAACAATTTTTGTTATGATTCTACCTCCTGCTCAGAGTGCTGTGGGAATATTGTTTCTAATTTGAGATCATTGAAACCTATCCAGAAGTCTGGATTTTTATTGCAGCAAGTTTTGAAAAAACAAATTTGGCACCAATTCTCATTCCAACTAGCCCAAGAAACAAAAAATTCACAAAACTTTGACGCAGCTTTTTCTCTTTTACATGTAGAAGTGTATATATGTGCACACAGGTGGGTGTGTGGATGGATAGATGATAGATATAGATAGATGATAGATAGATGATAGATAGATAGATAGATAGATAGATAGATAGATAGATAGATAGATGATAGATAGATAGATAGATAGATAGATAGATAGATAGATAGATAGATAGATAGATAGATAGAGATAGATAGATAGATGATAGATAGATAGATGATAGATAGATGATAGATTAGATAGATAGATAGATAGATGATAGATAGATAGATAGATAGATAGATAGATAGATAGATAGATAGATAGAGATAGATAGATAGATGATAGATAGATAGATGATAGATAGATGATAGATTAGATAGATAGATAGATAGATGATAGATAGATAGATAGATAGATAGATAGATAGATAGATAGATAGATAGATAGATAGATGATAGATAGATGATAGATAGATAGATAGATAGATAGATAGATAGATAGATAGATGATAGATAGATAGATAGATAGATAGATAGATAGATAGATAGATAGATAGATAGATAGATGATAGATAGATATAGATAGATAATAACTTAGATAGATAGATGATAGATAGATGATAAATAGACTCGATTGGTATGGATAGTATTGGTTCCTGCTACAAACTGCCTAAGGTTAAAAAAAAATAATGACTTAGCTATGCATTAGCTAAAATATCAAGCATCATCTGGAATTTTGGTTGTATATAAAAAGATAATTATCTATAAAAATAAATTTAAAAATAATGTGATAGACACATACATACATGGTGTGGCAAAAGTTGGTTTACAGTTGTGAGTGTGCGAAACACATAGTTTATTCTTGTAATTATTATTTATTAATTATTGCACTATTTTCCATATAAACAACTGTAAACCTCCTTTTGCCCCACCCTGCATCCTACACAAAAGGGGACAGAAGTGGCTCCTACACAGAAGAAGGGGTACAGGAGCACTCTTCTTGCATGCACCCTGGGCATGTGTTGACACAACTGGCCAAACATTTTTAGCTCCTGATTTCTACTTCAGAGGTTAGACCACATGGCCCGAGGCAGGCCAGCCCCAGTGGTCAGCGTCCTTGACGGCTTCCAGGGCGGAGTTATGTGACAGCTCATGAGCTCCAGGCAACGCTTGGGCTTTCTCCATCAGCTGGGCTGAAGCAAGGGAAGCGAAGAAAAGTTTCACAATGTTTAGGCTGTTCTTTCCTTCTTTGGAACTTTGTTGTCTTTGTCCAAACAGAAGTGTTCGGCAAAGAGTGGGGGGGGGGGTGGGCTCGTGCAGAGGAGAAAACAAAAAGTCACTTGTAGAAGCCATTTCTCTACCTTTTGTTCTTGAGCCCTACCTAGTCTTGGGGAAATCTATCAAAAAATAAATTGTTAAGATTCTTGATTAGAATTTACTTAAAAATCAAATGTAACACAAAGAGCAGATAATAAGTAATGTAGTGCAGAAGCCGTATTCTGGCCACGAGGGGACTTCTGGAATACAAGGAACAAAAAATGGAGACAAAATATGATAAGTGAGGGCAGTACCTTAGAAAAGGGTAGAGATTAGTTCCTAAATACCTTGCCACTGAAGGTATCATTTTAGAAAGAATATTTCTGATGTATGATGACAGGGAATAGATCTGAGTAAGCGTGATGACTTTCAACTCAACTCACAAATTTAATACAATCCTAAGGGATCATAAACTGGCAGCTGCTTTGTGAAAATGAAATGCTAATGTTCGCAATTATAATTTTTATACCCATAGCCATGAAATACATAAAGGTATTGGGTTCCTTTCTAATGCAATAGAGGTATGATTTATGTATGTTTCAGCAGATTAAATCATTT
Source organism: Miniopterus natalensis (assembly GCF_054644295.1). Classification (NCBI taxonomy): domain Eukaryota; kingdom Metazoa; phylum Chordata; class Mammalia; order Chiroptera; family Miniopteridae; genus Miniopterus; species Miniopterus natalensis. The sequence goes on from NC_142082.1 coordinate 41,192,088, forward strand.
GAGGTAAGAGGGGGGGACAGAAACACTGGTAAGTATGCGTTTGGCCATTTGAAATATGCCCGCACGGTTTTCTCTCAAAAGTACTTAAGTACATAAACATCTATTTGGAGGTGATAACAAAAGAAATGTTTTACCTAAAGCAAGAATTTTAGTAAATAATCCCTAAAAAGAGGGAAAGTGTAATGCTGCTATTGCATGTTACCGAAGTTTTAAACAATGCTAAGTAACAATGGAAACAGTTTTACATGTTAAGAAAGTTTATTTTAGATCATATTGATTTTTGAAGACTTATAAGGGAGAAAGAAGGGGAGCACCCTATTCCACTATATTTTTAGTATAGAATCTTAATGTGGGAAAGTGTGTTGTGAGATGGAGAGAGATTTGGACAATAATACAACAGTTACCATGAAAAACCGTGCACATGTCTCACTTATCCCCAGGGTGTACGTTCCAAGACCCCCGCAGCGGAAGCCTTAAATCTTGCAGGTAGTCTGAAGCCCACATACACTATGCTTTTTTCTATACATACATACCTATGCAAAGTTTAATTATAAATTAGTCACCATAAGACATTAACAACAACTAATAATGAAATAGAACCATTCTAAGAATATACCGCTAACAGTATATGAGAATGACTTTGGGGACATGGCTAAGTAAAATAAAGGTTACTTCAACACAAGCACTGCCATATACAGTCGATCTGATAAGCAAGATAGCTACTAACAGGCGAGTAGTGGATACGGTGGACCAAGGGATGGTTTGAGTCCTGAATGGGATGGAGCAGGACGGCAGGAGATTTCATCACCCTGCTCAGGACGTCATGCAGTTTAAAACTTATGAATTGTTTATTTCTGGAATGTTTTATTTAATATTTTCAGACCTCATCCGACTGTTAATAACTGAAACCATGGAAAGCTAAACCACGGATAAGGGGGACTACTGTATTCTGCTTAGGACAGAAAAGCAGAAATCACTAATCTGTATTCTGAATACAGATGAAACTGAAGTGCCAATACTGATGTTTAGACAGCAAAAATTCATAAAATGAACATGAGGTCATCTATAGGAGGACTCGGGGCTCGTATGAGTAGATGATGAATGGGTTCACAGGATTGTGCAACCACGTCAAAGGAAAGACAATGGGACCCTCTTTCTGAAACTAAAAATAATGATGCATTAGTCTATTAGGCATTATAACTTGACACTTATGAGTGTGAACTTTGGTGTCAGACATATACAAATACTATTATATGATCTTGAGTAAATATTTCTTATCTTAAACCTTTGTATTCACCTATGAAGTGGATGTACTTACTGTCATAGGTGATTCAACTGGGCAAATACTACATATAAAATTCTTCCAAAAATTTTTTTTAATTCTTTGGAAAGTTTTTCAAAATATTTCAAAGACTTCATGCAAAATGAGGGCTATGAATCCAAGATTGACTAAAATCACTTGATATGAGCTAAAAAAGCAGTTTTTGAAGTAGTGAGCACTAAACCAGATCTGCAAACGTTTATTTAATGCATGACAATTTCTAAAGTTATAAATTATACTAAGTAACAAAAAGTTCAACTAAGTGGGAAGTGATTGGAAACTAAGACTGAAAACATTCATTTGAGATTGTGGCAACAGTTCTAAGTGTTGCTGTCTCTTTGGTTTTTATATATAAATGCAGATACTATTAACTTAATATCCACTTAGCAATTTTATTAAGAGTATTTCTACGTAAAATTAAGTCTTTTGCATGTAAAGTTAGAGGTATTTGTAGGTGTCTGTTAGGCCCGTTGAAAGGCTGATGCCCAAGGCAAGCCCAGATCCTCCACCACCACGGAACTGAAGGTGCAGAGGAGCACTGGAGGCAGTCATGGGCCTTCAGGTCACAGAGCAGGCCAGGCTAGTCGCTGGTTTCAATTTCATCAAAATAATGGGCTCCAAAGAGCCCCAGCATGCAAACTACTTTCCTAACACTTTGGTAAACTACAGGCAGATCAATAGTACACAGGGAAACTCTGGCACTTACTCTTTTCCCCAGATGAAGATGGAGCCTCACCAATGCTAAATTTGGTTCAAAAACCAGGAGTGCCTGGTGTCTGTAAACCTTCCCTTAAATAGAGGCATTAGCGCACAGGTTGTGTGTATAAATTGCTCCTTCATAGTAATGTAAGGCCCAAGGGAAAAGGAAATGTGACATGCACAAAATTAGCTTTTCAACATCTGCCATGACCTCAGCCTGCACGTGCATCATCAGCTGTGCTACCCTCCTGACTTTTCGTGAGAGATTCTGGAAACTGGTGAAGCTGGTTTCCACTCAGTGTGACTGATGTGCTTCTGTGGAGTGTGTGTTCCTCTATCCTTAATTAAAATGTTTGTAGGCCCTAGCCGTTTTTGCTCAGTGGTTAGAGCGTCGGCCCCACAGACCGAGGCATCTTGGGTTCGATTCCGGTCAAAGGCCCATTCCGCAGTTGCAGGCTGGATCCCCTGCCTCAGTCCGAGCGCCTGCGGGAGGCAACCAATCGATGTCTCTCCATCCCCCTTGGGAAAAACAAAACAAAAGTTTGTAGTTTTCTACTCATGCGTGCGCATGGGCTCTCAGTAGGGGAACATTTTTAAGGACAAAGAGATCTATGGTTCAAGCAAAATATGAAAGTCTATCAAGCATGAAACCCCAATATTGGCCGAATAACCCTTAAATCATTGAAATACACGCCCTTCTCATTTGCAGGGAATAAAAACAGGGCAACTTCTAGTATAAAACGCTCTGGTGTGTATAACACCATTCATTCAGTATTTCATGTATTTCTAGTGGACACACATTTCACCATTATTTTTCCTTATAACAATTTTTACAGATAGCATTATGTTTTCCTTGACAGATGAAGAAAACTATGTAGAAAGTGAATACAATTTTTATTTGGAAAAATATTTTTAGAATCCTTTTGCTTATCTTTTATTTGTTTTATGGGTTCTTGTGAACATTCAGGATATAATTTGATTTGAGACAATAGGGAAAAAATGGTCTCAGATCCATACCAGAAGTCTTTAAGCAAATAGTGGAAATTGAAAAAGAAATATGATACCCCACCCCCACCCCAGTGATTAAGCACTTGGAAAGTTTAACACTGTCATCCCTTTGTTCATTCAAAAACAAACCTGAGACGCTGTTGCATGTCAGATACTGTCTTAGGCAGTGGAAGACTCTAAGCTAAGCAAACTCAAGTCAAATATTTTATTCAGATTAATACATAGATTCAGATTAATCTATGAGTTCAGAGAATAGTATCTTATGAAATATGTATTGCTATTCTGTACAAAAATAGGCACTAAAAATTAATTGAAACATATAGAACACCTCTCTTTCTTAATTTATTCTGTAATGCAATAAACAGGGAGCACTCCTTGAACACTCACTCTTGTCCTACATTGATTTTTAAGACCTCATGTGACCATATTTTTATATGTATGTATGTGTATGTATATATATATGTATATATATACACATAACTATAAAATTCAGTAAATTTTATATTTTATATATAAAATATAAAACTTACTAAGATTATATTATATTTTAAAACATGTTTTATGGTGATAAATGTTCACATAAATGTATACAAAATTGTTAAAGGGAAAAATACTAAAAAGCAATGAAACTGTTTCCAGAATCTATAATAATATTTTGGCATATTTGCTTCTGTTATCTTTTAAGAAATAAAGTGTTACAAGGTATATCAATGCGATCAGGCTGCTATAACAAACTATTATAGACTGAGTGGCTTCAACAGAAATTTATTTTCTCACAGTTCTGGAGGCTACAAGTCCAAGATCAAGGTATCAGCAGGTTTGGTTTCCTCTGAGCCTCTCTCCTTAGTTTAGATGGCCACCTTTTCACTGTCCTCACATAGTCTTTTATCCATGCATGCACATGTCTGCTGTGTCCTAATCTCCTCTTTTAAGGATACCAGTCATATTGGATTAGGGCCCACCATATGACCTCATTTTACATTAATTACTTCGTTAAAGGCCTTATCTTCAAATATAGTCACATTCTGTGGTACTGGGGGTTAGGACTTCAATATATGAATGAGGGGTATGGCACAATTCAATCCATAATATAGGTACAGCTGCAAAATCCAATTAACTTTTCCCCAATCATCTCCCCTTTTTTTTTCTTTACTAGCTAAAAGATTTAGCCTCATGTTCATTTATTTAATCAACTAAGATTTATTTAACATCTATTATAAGTTATTTACTGTTCTATGCATTGGAAAATAACAATAAATGAAACACCAGAGCCACACAAATGTGTGGAGGGGGCAGAAAATAAAACAAATATGAAAAATGTATAATATATAATGTGTTGATAAATGTTATGGAAATATTTTTTAAAGCAGCAAAGGAGGGCAGAGAATAAAAACAGAGTAAAATGTCAAATAGAGTAATAATGTTAATCCTCACCAAGAATGTCTTATTTGGCCCCGGCCGGTGTGGCTCAGTGGACAGAGTATCAGCCTTCTGACTGAGTGGCTGCAGGTTCAGTCTCTGGTCCAGGGCACACACCTGGGTTGCGGGCTCGACCCCGCCCCTGAGGGGCTTGGGCAGGAGGCAGCCAATCCATGTGTCTCTCTCATGTTGACGTTTCTATCTCACATACGCTCTCCCTGTCCCTCCCTTTCCTCCACTCTCTCTGAAAACCAATAGAAAAGATGTCCTTGGGTGAGGGTTGACAACAACAGATAAAGAATGTGGCAATTGATAAAAACCTGAGAAAGGTGAGTAAATATGGCAAGCACATGTGTGTATATAGATATATATACATAAGGTGTATATAGATATATATATATACACATATGTATAGACCCACACATACATATGCATAACATAAATACACATATACATAAATACACATGGTGTATTCCATTTTTTATAATTATATGAAGTATTCTATATTTGTAAAATTATATAAGGGAATTTTACTTCTGACCATGAGTAAGTGACCAGAACTGGAATTATCCTCCTGACGTAAATAAGTGAGAAATTTTAAACATTTATGAAATGGTAGTTTTAGGCTTGGAAAAGACACAACATAGGACTTTGACCTCTGAGAAAAGGTAAATGGTAAAGGGTCCCCTGTAGTTGGTTTTGCTCTCTGCCTGGAGGCACCTTCCAGCACGTGGCTCAGGAGTGGGGTTTCCCAGGGAAGTCTGATGGCGTTAGTGAGATAAAGACACATAGATGTTCCTTTGGGGAGGTAACGGTTGCTGGGGTCGGTAGGTTGGTCGAGAGGATTCAGAAAGCGGTGAGGAATACCCCAAGGAGGAATACCCCAAGAAATCCGTATCGGGTTCCCCCCGACTCAGTAGCTAAACACCAAGCTGCATGTGGGCACAGGGAGAAACTCCCGTGCCGGTGGAAGGGTGATGAAGGTGTAAACTGAGAAATCCCCACCCTCTGACCGGCCACTGAGGAGCATTCTCACGGAACATGTGGTAGAGTCCCCAGAGATTGCCACCTTTGTTGTAGAACTAAGTCCAGATAAAGGCCATTCGGGATCAACACTAACAAAGCTTAAAAACAGGGCTTTCAGAAAATCAAGCTGACCTCCAAGCAGCTTCACTGCCTCCGCAAACACTATCCATCCATCATTTAAAGCCCACAAGACAATTTAGCACCCAGCGGCATCAGATACAATAACTGGTATCACATAAAAATTACTATACATACCAAGGAGCAAGAAAGTGGGACTCTGAATAAAGAGAAATGTCATTCAGTAGAAAGAAGCGGAACCAGAAATGACAGAGATGATGTTATTAGCAGACATAACTTTAAAATAGCTGTTTTAATTTTTTTAAGTATTAAAAAAATGAACATAATTAGACAAGAAATGGAATATATTAAAAAATTAACCAGATGAAAGTTACACAGATAAATATAATCTGTATGAAATGAATAATTCACTAGATGGGATTTACAGCATATCTGTATTAGATAACAGCGGAAGAAATGATTAGTGAATTTGAAGGCACAACAATAGAAACTGTCCAAATTGAAGTACACACACAAACACACACACATAAAGACAAGAAAAAGAAAAAAAAAGACCAGGACACACTGACCTATGAGACAATATAAAACTGTCAACATATATGGAAATGCAGATCCTAGAGGAAGGGGTGAAAAAAATATTTTAAAAAATAATGTCAACAAACTTCCTAAATTTGATATAAACTATAAACTCTCAGATCCAAGAAGTTCACAAGCCTCAGGTAGAATAAACAGAAAAAAAACAAAAACCTACCAAGAAACATCACAACCAAATTGTTGAAAATCAGTTATAAAATAAAAATGTTCAAGGCAATTAGAAGTAAAAAGATTTTATATGCAGAAGAGCAAAGACAAGAATTACTGCAGACTTCTTTCTCAGAAAACAATTTAAGACAAAAGCAAATGGAAACAAACTGTCAAAAAGAATTCTATACAAAGCAAAAAAAAAAAAAAAAAATCCTTACGAAATTAAGTCTAATTTTTTTTTTTTTTTTAGTCTAAAAAAAGCTAGGAGAATTTACTTGCAACAACCAAGCACTATAGGAACTTTAAGAGAAGTTTCTTTATGGGGAATGCAAATCACACTATATGGCAACTTTGATCTACACAAAGGAACAATCAGAAATATCAAATCTGAGGGTAAAGGTAAAAAATTTTCTTCTTGTTCATTATGTCCTTTAACAGACAATTTATCATTTAAAGCAACATTATTAGAAATGTATTATAGGATTTATAACATGTTTAGGGGAAGCTGTATGGCAGCGACAATCCGGAGGGCAGGAAGGAGAAATGGAAGTAAACAGTCATAAAGCTCTGACATTATTTGTCAAGTGGCATATGGCATGAAAGTCGACTAGGATAAGTTTACAATGCCTATTTTATCTAGAACAACTATATGTATATTTTTTTTAAAGTATAGATAAAAAGCTATTAGCGAAAATAATAAGAAAAGAGCATCAAAGGACAGATTAAAAAGGGGAATGCAAATAGGATTATAATTTCATACTTAGATATACCAATAATAACATTAAAATTAATGGTTAAGAATTCTAATTAAAAAGCAGAGAGGGCAAATTGCATTAATAAAAGGACAAACTATATACTGTGGAAAATCTAATATAAAGACAGATAAGTCTAATATTAACATCAGTGGCATCAGTGGAAAATTCGTGACAAAGTAATAAGAAAGCTGGAGAAGCTCTTTAGACAAATTATACTTCAAAATATGTACCATTATGAGGAATAAAGAGAGGCTCTTTATAATGATAAAAAGAAAATTCATTGAGAACACGTAACGATCCTAAATGTGTATGAACCTAGTATTAGGGTGTCAAACTGCACAAAACAAAAACTGATGGACTGTTAAAGCAACAGATAAAACCACAACTCTAACTGGAGATTGTAACATTTCTCTCTCATTGATAGAACACGTGTAAAAGGATTTGAGTTTGATAGGATACAAAAAACTCGAACCTCCATAGTCTCATAGATATTTATAGAAAGTCTTCCCAAGAACAGCAGAATACATATTTTTGCAGAAACATGGAGAGCATTCACTGAGATTGATCATATGCAGGCCATGTGCTCAACTGAGAGGACTGATATCATACAGAAGATGTTGTATGGCTATAGTAAACTTAAATTAATTCCAGAGAGATTACTAGGAAATCTTCAGGGATTAAAACAAACAGTACTTTTCTAATAAACTATGAGTCAAGAGAAATTATAAGGAGAATAGAAAACACTCTGAAATGAATAAAAATGAAAAGAACATAAAAATGTACAGAGTGAAGCCAAAGCTGTGCTTACAAGGAAATTAACAGCATTAAATTGTTTATTAAAAGAGGGGAAAGGTAGAATGTGAGAGAGCTAATTCTTCATTGCCCAGTATAGAATTAGCTGATAATCTCCAAAACAGATACATCAAGGAAACTCTTTATAAAATTAATGCATGTATTTTAGCTGTTTTATATATAAATAGCTATATATAAAAAACAGTTAACATTTTTGAAAAAAGACTTTTATAAGCATGTTAGTATCATTTGAATTTTAAACCACATAAATATATTATTTTGAGAAGAGATAAAAATATCCATTAAAACAAATCAATTCCCTTTAATTCTAGAAAATTCCAACGGTCTATAATTATGAGTTAGAAGGCAAGCAATGAGATGGTGCTGAATACTTAGTGCAGCATCAGTGAGCATTTCCCTTTTCCCTTTAAAATATATGTGCTAGCCTGGTCATTATGTGTTGTGTGAATAAATAGAAAACATCAGATATTGCTATACAGAAGAGAGTGAAGACTGCTAAGAATATTTTCTCTGGCATCAAATACACACATATTGCAGAGTGAACACTCATGGTTCAATAGTCATATATGGCATAAATTTCAGCCTAGCATATATATAAACGTGCTCTATCATATTAAATATGTTGCAAGAAAGTACTTAGTAAGACTAACTCAAGCATTAACACTTGGTTAAGTAATATTATTAAATTCATTTTATTAAAACACAATTCATAACCTCCAAAACTATGTATGCTATAACATAAAAATGTTCTATGTGACCAAACAAAATTAATTAGCAAATTGAACAGATCATGCAGTTAGTGAACTTAATCATTCTCTAAGTCTATATGCTATGGAACTTAAAAATTAATCCAAGAATGTACCTACACAACATCTATGAGTGAGTGTGTGTGTGTGTGTGTGTGTGTGTATCACTTTATTTTCATAACCTGAATTCGTGAAAAGCCCACTGAAAAGTGCAGTCATTTTTGACAGTAAAACCTTTCTAGACCAAGGAAGTTCTTTTTGGAAGTCGCTCAGAGGGAAATGCTTTCTACCACATTTGACACAAGATCAAGAGTTTACCTGGATATGGATCTCAGGAACAGAGAAATCATAGCCTGGTATAGGACAAAAGCAAGGTACTTTTGTGCTAGATAAATATTGTTTCAAAAACTCTTCAAGCCCAGTGGAAATCAATACCTATTTACTTTTTAAAAACAAAAAATTTCTTAACCTTAGAGAGTAGTAATTGCTTTTCGTAGAGGTACAACTTTTCCAGATAAACCAACTAGAGTTGGTTTAGGAAACAATTTCACATTCCACAGAAATGATTTTAGAAGCCAAAGAGTTTCAAAATGCTTACTTCCATCATTTTAAAATACTTAGTTATCATTTGTCCACTTAAGTTACCTTGATATTTTTTTTCCAATTTTAGTTCTGATGATTGCTTCAGACTATGCCACCATTTTGCATGCACAGAAAACAGAGGATACAATCCCATACTGTTTGCACATTTCCCATAAAGAGCCATAAACATTCCTAATTATTGTACACAAATTTGGGGGACTAGAATTTGCCTTTTACAGGGTATAACAGGACTAGGTATTTCTCCAGGTGACAAAATTACAAAGGAAAATGACTTCCCTTCAGGTATGATTTAGGGGCTCATTATAGAGTTTTGTGGGTCCTTTAGACCTATAAGAAGTATTTACCAGGCTACTTCTAGTTTCTTTGAGAATACACAGTGAGTTCATCATTTGAGGGTGATTTTTTTTTCTAGCTACTAGCAATTAATTTAGGGGCATTTAAAAACTATTTTGCAAAAGTGATATAAACTCAGGAAATATTACAATATCATTTATTCATTAAAAAAATATGTGTTAATTACAAATTATAGAGTAGGCACAGGTCTTAGTGCAGGAGGCACAGCAGTGAACACAATAGGTAGTGTTCCTAATTCCTTGGAGCTTATAATCTAGTAAGGAGATACGTAAACAGTGATATAAATTACAGATAAAAATAAGGGATTTGAAGAGGATAATAAACACTAAGAAAAGAGGGGATAATATTTTTAAATGTGTGGTTATAGGAGAATGTATATTCTGCAGCTTTGGGGTGAAATGTTCTGTAAATGTCAGTTAAATCCATCTGACCTAGTGTGTCATTTATACATTCTCCTCAAGGGCACATGGGACATTCTCAAAGACAGACCACCTGTTAGGACACAAAACAAGTCTCTGCAAGCTCAAGAAGACTGAAATCATATCAAGTAATTTCTCAGACATTTACACCTTTGAATACTATGCAGCTGTAAAAAAGAAGGGTCCCTTACCTTTTGAGACAGTATGGTGAGAGCTGGAGAGTATTATGCTACGGGAAATAAATCAGTCAGAAAAAGACAAGTGTCCCGTGATCTTACTCATACATGGAATCTAATGAACAAAATAAACCGATGAACAAAATAGATGCAGACACACAGAAACATGAAACAGACCAATGAATCTCGGAGGGAAGGTGGGGGTGGGGGGTGGGGAGAGATTAACCTAAGAACTTACCTGCATATATGCACAACCCATGGACACAGACAATAGTGTGGTAGAGGCCTGGGGTAGGGAATGGATGCTGGGTGGAGGGGGTCAATGGGGGAAAAGGGGCACATTTGTAATACTTTCAACAATAAAGATAAATTAAAACATAAAAAAATAAAAATGAAAAAAAAAGATAAAAGTGTGGTTATATATAAGATGTCACTGAGGATGTGATATATTGGTGCAAATACCTACAGAGCTTGAGGGTCTAAGATTAGGAAGCCCAGAATCAAAAGGGATCTAGACAGAAGGGGAGAGGCAACCATGGCAAAAACTCTATGGTCAGAGAAGGAAGGGCAGGGGAGTGTTTTAAGCAAGGGTGAGTTTTTAGTTTCTAGTTGTAACAAATTTAAATGTGAATAAAAGGCAAAATTAGATTAGTTCTGATGATCCCAAAGCTGACAGTCGTTGTGAGGTTGTCACTGTTTTGTGAAGTACAAGAAATCTGGGGGCTCCCTCTTCGTTCCTCTTAGTGGTTGCATGAATGTCAGGGAGAGGAAATCTTCACCCCCTGGAGGTTTGTTTTCCTTTGTAGGATTTGAACATAAAGGGAACTTTTGCTTAACTGGTTACTCTATCCTTTCTAACATGAACTTTGCTGTAAATCATGACTCTATGATTGTATGAACAGAGACATATTTACCTGTGTAGATAAGCAGTCATATTTGCAATAATACTGTCATCATTAAGTGCATAAGAAAAGTCAAAGATTTGAGTAAGTAAAATCAAAACTGCTTTCATACCAAGGAAATCCTGAGAGGTATGTGCTATACAAGAAAAACAGGTCAGCTAAACTATCATTTGGATGTTCAAAATTCTAGTGATATTTATAGTATATACTCCATGAATCTACTTGGGAGGGTGTAGAAGAGCCTACTCATTTTTTAATCCACTTTTGACAGGAGCAAGAGATTATAAGGGGCTTGTTTTTAATCTTCTCACAGATCAGTTTTAGTGAATTTAATTTTCTCTCATTGTGTGGTCATATTGCCTGAATTCTAAGGTGTAACATTTCATCAATATGAATCAAGACTGCTCATGACTTACTGCTTTATTTCTCACAGTAGAAGTGAAAGAGAGCTGTTGTTTTTTTCCTGCTTGTTTAATAACCAAGGAAAAGAGGGAATTGAATTTTAGCAAAAACAGTAACACAATACAGACATGATGTACACTATTGAAATCAAGATTAAATGCTTAAACCAACTGAAACAAACTTTTCAATGCTCCTTTTAATGTACAATGCAGCCTTATTGGACTTGAGATACTAGTAATCTGTAATTTGTAAAAGGTTAAGTTTGGATCCAAACCTCTGCAGACAGAATTTCACTCTCTGATTTTTTAATTGAAGAAAACAAACATCTTTCCACTGAAAATAATCTGAATCAGACTGCAAATTTCCCATGTTCTGTGAATCAGAGGAAAAACTAAGGTGCTTATCTACAGTGTCAGACTTTGTTAAACTTAAGGTTTCCCACTCTGATCTCCATGCTCCTAAATGCTTTACTCTTGTAACTAAGTAACAACACAGCAGACAACTGTGATTGCAGAGCAGTCACCCTTACATTCATCACATAGATGTGGCCTCCAGATGGCTCAGGGTGCAGGTGTAAGTAGGAGCTCTCAGCTCATATTAATTCAATACAGAAAGGGCACATCTTTGCTTTTGCAGAGATTGAGAGAAGCATCAGTGAGTGGAACTGTCTCTGTTGTGGCCCTTCCTAAAAGTTTTGGATTCTCTTTTATGTGTTCTACTCCCATCTCTTTCCTTGTTAAAGTTCAACACTGCTTACTTGGATTTGTACTTTTATTATTCTTAGAATACATTCTTACTCTCATTTCATGTGCCTATTTAGATTTATCTTTCTGCTCCCAGTCTTTATCACGTGTTACCATGAAGATTTTTTCTCCTCCAAAATACCCAACAAAATGTTGGTGGCCTCAGTTTTGCTAATCTTCCCACCACGGTATCTCTTTCTCTTTGTAGGACATTATGGCTTATTGATTCCTGCCCAGTTATGGGAATTTTGTGTTCTGGTCTAAGTTTTGGTGTGAAAAGGGAGTATTTTAATTCCTTTCCAGAACAAGAGTAAAATTTCCGAGTTGAGTCAAGGAGAAAATGAATGATTTACACTGGGGCAGAATCATGGATGTAAAGACAATACTACACTTACCATCTCACAAAGCTGTTGATTCTTGCTGTGCAGAAGCAAGCCCTTTTCATTTTTTAATTTTTTTTTAAATATATCTTTTTATTGATTTCAGAGAGAGGAAAGGAGAGGGAGAGAGAGAGATAGAAACATCAGTGATGAGAGAGTCATTGATCGGCAGCCTCCTGCACGCCCCCAATGTTTCTATTGCTCTCTCCCTCTCCCTTCCTCTCTCTGAAATCAATAAAAAAATATTTTAGGAAAAAGGCAAACATGATTCAAATCAGGTCAATTAAACATTAGAAATGTTTCCATATAATGGAGATACACACACACACATATAAATAGATAGATCACTTGAATTTGAATATGTATAGCTCCAAATGTTTTTCCTATTTTGGTAATCAGGCAGACTGTGAATCCAAGATCATTATGATACAATCAGAATGATGAGCAGCTTATTTAGATGCCTTTGGTAGAAAAGTATGTCTCATTAGAATTCAGTCCTGATATGTTCCTATAAATTAATTTTACTTTCAACTCATTATTGCAAAAAGTAAAACCTGGGTTTTTTACTTTATACCATATACCTTCATCACTATTTTTTATTGTGGGCATAAAAATAAAATATAATCAAACCTAAATCAAATTAATACCTTTTAAAATTAAACAAATCGTTCTTTAAATCGAATATTAAATGTTTTTAGTTTCAATTACCACAAAGACAAATACTTTTTTAATGGGGAAAAAAAAAAATAGTGTAAATCAATCTCTTAGCAATTCATTATTAGTGCCAACATATTTTTATTCATATTCCCTAGTGGACTGTGCTATATCTTTCAAAAAGTAGGCAGTACAGGCCTTTGGGAAAAAAATCTAAGAATAAGCCCAGTCAGCATGGCTCAGTGGTTGAGTGTTGACCCATGAACCAGGAGATCATGATTCAATTCCAGCCAGGGCACATGCCCAGGCTGGGGGCTCGATCCCCTCCTGCCGATCAATGACTCTCTCTCGTCATTGATGTTGCTCTCTTTCCCTCTCCCTTTCTCTCTCTGAAATCAATAAAAACATTTTTTTAAAAAAGCTTTTAAAAATCTAAGAATAATAATATTAAAGAATGCTGCTTAATTAGTACTAGAATTTTGAAATATTGAATTATCACCATTGTCCAAATAACTTTTAGCACTGATATTTAGTAATCAGCCAAAATACACGATAAGCTTTACATAATAAAACAAAACCTCTTCCCCAGTAATACCAGCATGTAAGTACATAGTTGATTCTCCCAGGAATATTTCTTGTCCAGGTAATTTTCTTGTGTAAGGAGTAGTACTTACACTATTTTTGCTCAAAATAAGCAAGCTATGATATAGCTTTAATTCTGGAGTTGCAAAGCTGATCACGATCACATAAAAGTTATATTTTGGTATCCGAGGAAAATACATGCACAAAAAGAATAGTATGTGTAAGGCACTGGGCTGGGTGTGGTGCTCACTTACGGAGCCAGGTAGGCTATAAATCATGTGCTTCAGCACAGTGCAGCTGTCATTCATTCCTCCTGTTCAGTTTCCCAGCGGCGTGAACATGATGCAGTTACCCTGAGAACATTCGATAACGGTGAGGTATAACACTGCCTAGCGTTAGACATTCTGTTCAATATTGTTCCAGTTCAAAAATTATAAAATCGTGGTTCCTCTAAGTTTCAGAGACATGCTAAATACCAAGAAATCCTGTTGCTTACTATTCCTCCTACCTACAGTTGTCTGAGAATGTGCTAAACACCTCGATTTGGTTACAATAAATGTGCTCCCCAGAGGATTCCGGCCAGCAAGCAGGGCAACCAGGCAACACATCTTTCAGTTTGTGTTACAAACAAAATGAGTCACAGCACATTCCAATAGGGGACTAATACATATCTGAAGTCATTCAAAACCTAAGCAAGTGCAATGTCAACAAAAATACTGGAAATTCTTATAATCTTCCAAACAGTGACTGTAATTTAGGTAAGTTATGCAATAAAAATGTAATAATAACATTCTAATTTGGATAAAATTCAGGAAGATGTGAATCTTATCTAAAGGCTTAAAGAATATTTCTACATGAAAATTGGTTGAATCTCAAAAATATAAAGCTAATATTCATATCTCTCGGGGCCTTTTTTTCTATCCATATACAGTACTAGATTTTAAAATCTCAAATATGTATATATCAGTAATTCTACTCAGTACCTCAGGAAAACCACACCTTTCATATAAGCACATGCTCATGAGACTTTTCAAGAGAAAAAGAAATGAAAAGGACTACAGAGGAACAGCAACAGCACACTTCAGCGTATTCCTGCCAGACTGGAACAGATGGTAGTTATTATTGTCTTTAAAACTATTTATTCATGGATTACATTCTTGAAAATGTTAGGTCTGATTTCATCTTCAGGACTATAATTTCTTTGAGAATTAAGCTTGTTTTATAAAGATCACTGGCCAGTTTTCAGTTCAGAAAAATAACATTTCTATATATATTCCTGGGCCTTATCATTTAATTTTCAAAACAACTCCCTTGAATGTTCCTATGTTGCAGATGCAGACAGTGCAATTTTAGAAAAAAAAAATAATTTCTTCAATGTTGCCCCAATAGAATAAAGAGCAGGAATTTAATGTATATTGCTTGGTGCTGTGATCATGCCACTTTATTTATATGTAACATATAAAATATAATTAAAATGTTAGAAGGGAATTCTGGCAAGCATGAGATTGGTTATCTAAGAACAGCTCTTACAGTTAACTAAATAGGAAGGCTGGGATGGATTTTCACAGCAAACGGATGAAAAGGGAGCACACTATTTATTTGATGATTGCTGCGTGGGCATTCATTTTGCTCCTTGGAAAAGGCCACAGCCTACACCCAATCTATGTGAAATGGGAAAACATCACAGATCTCCAAGTAAATAACATCTTTAAGCCCAAGGGAAAGGGAAAAGGGAACGGGCCAACTAAGGAAAATATCATTGTGAAGTAACTTCTTAAAGAAATCAAGAGACTGAATCAAGACAAGAACATCTAAACAAAATGATCCCATTTCTCCCTCCTTGAGGTTGAAATTGATAATGCAATTGTATTACCATTAATTTAATTCATTTAAAAAATATCTTTTGAAGAGATATTTTACCTCCCCCCCTTCTGAATGTATAGGCCATTCAATATTAGGTGCCATAAAATTAAATGATTTTCTGAATTAAGCTTGATCTGTTGGATGTTTAATAGCATTACAAATAAAATACGATATTGATGCACTTGAGAAAAACGAGATTCTTCCCGAGATGAGATTAAATTTGTCTCTGATCAAAGAAAAAAACTGATCCCATAGAGAAAATGCAAGTACCAACCATGCAGAGATAAAGATATAAAGTCCAGGATAAAGAAAAAGTATTAAATATTACCAAAATTAGAATTTGCTGAGCATAAAGCACTAAACCAATGTCTTTACTCATGTTCTTGATAGCTCTAATAGACAAAGTTCAGGGAGATTTTGTTTGACTCGTATGGAGTCACATGCCTATCCTTGAACTAACCACTTAGATTGAGCCTAGATGGATGGGGAGCTTTAAGCAAATAACCCAGTCATATATTCAGCTCTGCAATGCTTTGGACGAGTGGTCTTAGTTTTTCTCACATCAGGACCAGCAAAAAGTAATAAGCTCTCATTATAGAATGTGACCTCAGACAGTACCAATATATTATGTTGATATTTTCATAAAATGTCAAGCAAAATTAACAAGTGACATCTATCTATCTATCTATCTATCTATCTATCTATCTATCTATCTATCTATCTATCTATCTATCTCTATCTATCTATCTATCTATCTATCTATCTATCTATCTATCTATCTATCTATCTATCTATCATCTATCTATCTATCTATCTAGATATATATAACTGAGCTACCTGACCAAGATATGCAAAAATTATGGAAACAAGACTGAGGCAATTTATATAAGCTACACATGTATATCACAGAATCAGTTTAAGCCTTTTCCCATTAATGTCCTGCTGAGGAAAAAATAGAAAAACTAGACTGATTATTTTTATTGATTTTAGAGAGGAAAGGAGATAGAGATGGAAACATTGATGAGAGAGAACCATCCGTCAGCTGCCTCCTGCACACCCACTACTGGGGATGGACCACTCAACCCGGGCATGTGCTCTGACCAGGAATTGAACCAGTGATCTATGCTCAACCACTGAGCCACACTGGCCAGACTAGACTAATTGTTTTTTAAACCTACTATAAGACACCAGAATGTTAATGCAATAAATAATATTAGACCAAGATTTAAAAAAAAAAAGAAACTAAAATATGTCATCTTGGTCATCTTTGGGCCACTTTTCTCCTGGAGGCCTTTGCTGAGTTCCCAAAAGGCATCTGAGTAGCTGAGAAGCTGAACAGCACTTTTGGCAGCCTCTCTGGAATGGAGGGTATAGGTTGGAATATATGGCCAATGAGGATGGGGCACACTAACCTAAGCCTTGGCTGAAATCATTCGGGATCATACATGGTGCTTACAGAGACTAAAGACCATCTTTACCTATCTGATCGGATGATAGTAGATTTTAAAAAATCCTAGATTGCTTATATTCCAAGGTGCTTTCCACAAGCAAATACAAATCCCCTCTGGAAGATGAAAAAATTTACCATAGGCCTCAAACCACTTCAAACAGCTTATGGCGGAGGGTGAGGAGGGTGGAGGGATTGAACATAAAAGAAAAAAAAAAAGAGAAAGAACTCATGGACATGGACAACAATGTGGTAATTGCATGGGGGAGGGGTGTGGGTGGAGGTGGAGGAGGGTATGGGGGATCAGTGGTGATGGGCAAAATAAAATAAAGAAAAAATAAAAATAAATAAGAAAAATAAAAAAAAATTCTAAATAAACAATTTGCAAAAAATAAGATGATGAAAATAAACTAAGCTAGAATAACATGTAATGAAGCAGGCTCAAGGGGATTCAATAATGTAGTTAATGGATATAGGTTTACATATGAATACTATGTGCTTAATATTAGAAAAGATTTTTAAAAGAATGTAAATTTTGGCAAAGAACAGGAAACTACAAGATTAGGTAAAGAATGTTGATTGTAAAAGTAATTCTTGCATGGAAAAATACCTAAAGAAAATCCTCAGTGGATTTGTTTATTGTTGGGTTGCACAGGCACAGCTGAATAAAGGATTAGTGACTGACAGATTAGGTATGGAGGGACAAAAGCATGAAAAAGAAAGAGGCGAAGGAGTGAGAAAGTCTAATAAACATACACTTGGAGCCCTCAATGACAAAAATAAGAGGAAATCAGACAGAAGAAAACCTTGAGAAAGAAAGGTTTGAATTTTTAGAAACTACTAAAACATCACAAATTTTTTAAATTCCACTTAGGGTAAAAAAAAAAAAAAGGATCTTACTTTAGCTTCAACTACTCAAATGCAAAAGCAAAAGAAAAAAGTATTATGGAAATTGGCACACATGGGTATAGAGGCCAAAGAGTCCCACCGTCTGCCATGTGCAGGCTGGAGAACCTGGAAAAGTGGTGTAACTCGTTCTGAATCTGAAGGCCTGAGAAGGGGAGCTGATGGTGGAAGTCTTGGTTTTTGTCTGAATGCCAGAGAATCAGGAGCACCAATGAACAAGGGCAGGAGAAGAGGGATGTCTCAGCTCAGGCAGAGAGCAAATTCACCCTCTCAGCCAGTCCATTCCTTTTAGGCCCTCAATGGATTAGAAGATGCTCACCCTCGCTGGAGAGTGTAATCTTTACTCAGTATGCTGATTCAAATGTTAATCTCTTCCAGAGACACCCTCGCAGACACACCCAGAAAATGTTTAGCCCAGTCAAGTTAACGCTTAAAAGTAACCATCACATCACCTAAATCCAAATCATGCTACTCTTCATCTAAAGTCCACACAGATCAAAAAGCATAGCAAAGACAATGAAATCAGATGAAATAAAAATCTGTTTTCATGACCAACGAAAACTAGAAAACAAATTTAAAAATGTTAAAAATTTCAATTTCCATACAAGTAGAGAAACAAATATCAAAACCAGCAGAGCGTGGCCCTGGCCAGGTAGTTCAGTTGGTAAGAGCATCGTCAGGATATGCCAAGGCTGCGGGTTCGATCTCCAGTCAGGGCACATACAAGAAGCAACCAATGAATGCATAAATAAGAGCAACAACGAATCAATGTTCTCTCTGTAAAACAAATAATAAATTTCTTTTAAAATCACACAGCAAAGTGAGCTCCAGAGATCACACCAAAACAGAGACAGAGGTATTACAAGAATGAAAGAGACTGCAGCAGGGATCTAGTGGTAGATGCAGATAATATCAGCCAGGGTCATTCCACAAAGGAACTGGGGAAATTACTAAGAATACACAGAAGATGCCTCGCTAGTGTGCAGAACCGCTGACAGCTGTCTCAGGATTGCACTGCCTCTGGGAGACAGAGGCCCCTTGGAAGGGGAAGATTTCCCTTAGAATTGTGGGAGTGAATGGAAAGAAAGAAACAAAAGGCCAAATTCTACTTCCTACAAAACAAGATAGTATCAAACAATCAAAAGACAGACTGACTCTCCTCCCAACATGCACGCCCCCCTCCCACGCATTTGTTAAATTAAATGGCACTTTACCATACCAAGAGAAAAGCATGCTCATCGCACTGTTTTAGGCTCCTTACAAGGATCAACTTATCGAAATTTCACAACAGGTCTGTGAGTAAAACACTATTATGTGCCCCATTTTACAGATGAGGGAACAAAAACACACAGATCTTCAGTAACTTGCAAGTGTCATGCTACCTATAAAAGTAGGGGGCGTGTTTCACTATCCACTGCATGATTCAAAGTTAACTCTTATTCTCTTTTTCGACTTTTTATTTAGCCTAGAATAATCATCTTTGGGCTTCAAAAGATAACCAGACAACGGTATTTTTTAAAAAGTGAAATTCAAAATGGACACGGAGATTGCAAAGTATTACTTAACTCATTTCAGGAACAATAATTTCCTAGGTCAAAAATATAGTTAACTAAAAACCAAGCAAATGAACAAATAAATAAATCTGAAGTTCTAATGGCGGATGAGAGAAATTCCAGAAGACCCAGAGTGTCCTTATTTTTTTTTTTTAGCATAGAAAAGGCAGTGGCTGAAATGGAAATCAAGCTTGATTCCCAATAAAATCCTAGAACAACAGATTGTTCAACAGATGACTTTTCTGTAATTAAAAATGGAACTGGTGAATGTAGTGTAACTCAGCACCTCGCTCGTTCTCGCGGCTCAGAGGAATCCTGCAGGCTGAGCCTTCCACACCAGGGCTCGGGCAAGGCAAAGCCCTGACGTTTCCTTCACAAGAGGTGAGATTACAGAGCAGCACCAGGTGAACTTACATGATTGACAGACTGGACTCAGAGTTAAGAATCATGAACAATTAATTATGCTTAACAATTGATAATTCTCAGTGAAAGCTGTGTGATTCTCTCTGCTTTACCTCAGCACAGGGCAGGAATTCAACAAATACTGACTTGACTTTAAATAAAGGTAGGCGAATCCACGATGGCCTAACACAGGCTCCTGTGAAGCCCTGAAGGACATACATATTTGTAGCTTAGATAATGCACTAGTAATACGTCAGACACATTTATGAATAAAGGATGAAGGGAGGGGTAAGTAAATGTGTGAAATGATATGATAGAAATTTGCCTTTTCAGGGTCTAGCTCATGATAGTTTTCAATAGGTATAAACGCAGATTCACTTAGTTTCCCATTTAGAAGATACTGACTGACCTTTTCTTACTGGTACCTTTTATTCCTCTAACCCACCACTAATTCATGGGCAACATCCTGGCAATAGATCTAAAGTGGCATACACTGTTCAGAGATTCAGTGAAACATTCTCAGCTTGTAGGCATTTCCCTGGTTTCTGTGTAAACACTATACTGACTACAAAATTGCTTCTGGGATTTATGTCATTGCATTTCCTTGTCCCCTTTTATTAAATTGGCTTACTTGCTCTGCACATTCCTGACTGCTCTTGGACTTTGTACTGTATCAGCTATCACTGGATATATATATATATATATATAATTATTATTATTACAGACATTCTGGCCATTTTCTTATTTCCTAGCTGAGAAATAAGATGACTTGATTGTTGAGATTCAGAACTACAACTGACATTCTCAAATGAGGTGGAGACTTACTATTAAATATATGAGATATTTTCAAGTCAAGTAAATGAGAAAAGAACCAGGCTTTCAACAATAAAAAAGGGTATTTCAGTTGCATGAAAGGAATTTCAGTGTAGATATTGGGATAAACCCTGGAGTAGTATTAGTGTGAGCACACACACAAACACACACACACACACACACACGCACACACACACTCACACAGGCAAGTTCATTTGGGTACTTATGGTACTTAAAGTGATGAGAAAACTTGGGTTTCTACTGATACTTAGATACTTTTGAAAGAAATTGTCATTCTATTCTCAATTGTGTCATTTGAACATGTGAAAATTGACTATTATGTGCTCCCGCTGAAATCACATTGTCAAAGCAATAGGGAGGAAATAAAGAAAGGGCCATAATTAAGGCTTCATTTTATGTAGCAAAAGGTATGTTTAGTTTTGAATTATTGTGACATACATAACATGTGACACATTTAAGATGAAGAGTGGCAGGAAGATGGTTTGAAGTACAAAGAAGGGTTTGTGTTGGAGAGGCTGAGCTGTGTGGTTTAAAGGGAACTCAGAATGTAGAATGAAAGCACCAGCAGAGCCGCGTCCTTCAGCAGAAATTGTTCATTCAAATGCAAGTTTGCTCAAATTGCAAAGAACAAATGCACGCGGGCAACATGTGTTTGTCTCAGAGTGCAAACAATCAAGACAAATCATTTTGTGAAAAATTGTAAAATTTACTAAGATGGAAGGAGTATTAAAGGCAAGAGGCTCAGGCAACATATTTTCTATGGTTTAAAGTTTCACCAGAAATACACTTCGCTTCTGATCCTAACAAAGTCCTCCAGTCACTTCTAAAGCTAAGGCTACATCATGACAATGCTTTAAAGCTGGATCAATATCAGTTAACTCTGTCCCTTTGTGTTCCAACAGTGTTATTAGTCATGCAAGCAGATGACATAAGTATGTCATCTCATTAGAACTATTATCAGGAGGCTTCTGTTTTACAAATATAATTTTAATTATAATTAATGACATCGAACAAATAGTGACATGTTTACTGAAATTTGTATATGAGTAATTGTTTGAATTTTATTAAAAAACAGCTTTATAAAAATATTTAAAAGTCCAGTTTCTTAAACATCTAATTAACTTAAATTTTTTTTTCTTCTTTTTTTAATAATCCTCACCCAAGGATATTTTTTCCATTGCTTTTCAGAGAGTGGAAGAGGGAGAGAAACATCCATGTGAGACACACATCCATTGGTTGCCTCCCGCTCACACCCCCAGTTGGGCTGGGGATGGAGCCTGCAACTGAGGTACATGCCCTTGACCAGAATCAAACACAAGACCCTTCCTCTATGGGCTGACTTCCTAACCACTGAGCGGAACTGGCTAGGGCTTAAAACCTTTTAAAAGGTAGTGATGGTTGCCCTGGCAGTGTGCTCAGTTGGTTGGAGCATTGTCCCATACACCAAAAGGTTATGGGTTCAATTTCTGGTCAAGGCACATATCTAAGTTGTGGGTTTGATCCCCAGGTGGGGCACGTACAAGAGGCAACCCATTGATCTCTCTCTCTCTCTCTCTCTAAAAATCAATGTCCTTGGGTGAGGATTCACAATAACAACAAAAGGAAATGATGGATCTCACTGACTACTGGTAGAAAAAGAAATATGGCCTTTACAGTATCCTAGTGTATAATATAAAATTATATACATGGGCATTATGAACACAATAACTGCACATGTGAATATAAGTCAACATTAAATTTTTACCAGAAAATAAAAAGCATGATTCCTAACCACGCATCCATGTTGATAGTACTTTAGTGTGATTCTGCAGCAAATCTGAGATACGGAGAAATTGTGTTAACATTCACATAGCATGGCAGACAAAAACAGAGTTCATAATACGATTCTAACCAAAACAGAACATTATATATCAAGTTCATAAATAGTTTCCTTATAGTATTTTTTCCTATGTAAAGCATGTTCACAATATAATCCTTCTGGAAACTGAAAACGAAATTTATAAACACACACACACAGACACACGCAAATTTCACAAGCTTGGGGGAAAAGAGAGAGAATGTCTCCTTAATATTTTATTTCTGGATTTGTACTTAGAATGCATAAAAATAACATTTAAGAAAAAGTCTAAGATGGTAACTACTCATTCAAATGAGCCTATGTGAAGAATACTACTAATTAAGTATAACTACCATTAAGAGGGAAAATAAGATACATTTTAAATGCCATTCATATTTCATTGCTTAACATTATGAAATGTGCAGAGGTGAATAAACGGTTGTGTCTCTGACAACAAGGAAATTGCAATTTTTCAGTCAAGAACAATGGAATCATCAAACTGTAGAAACTGTTTAGCTCCTTTACCTCAGAGATGAGGAAACTAGAAAATACAATTACCAGGGGGCTGGGAGAGGTGGTGAGAGTTATAAACACAATGTTATGAGGCAAACAGCCAGCTAAAGCTAGCGTCCATGATGATCAGAGGTGTGTCAAATTAGGCTGCGCTGTTGTTGCGCTAATGTGTCCGTCTGGCTCTATTACTTTTTCTATGGATGCTAAACACAACTTAGGTTTGGAGAAACTCTTATTCTCAAAACCACACTTTTTCCCACCATCATTACTGACCATAGCTATAGTGAAAGAGAACATTGTGGTTCTGTTGGACACAATACTTATTAAGTAAGCTACCCTGGGAAAGGCTGTACTAACTCATAAGTACAATGCAATAATTTGGAAATTTGAAATTTGAATGGTGTATTTATTTGCAATGGACATATATTTCTATCTTTCTATTTGTTGAAATATTTGCTCCTCATAGAAATACCTGAGTTGCTAACAGATCAACAGGAAATGCCTCATGATGACAGCTCTGCGAATGTGGAGAGGGCTGTACGCATCCCTTCCTCCTGCCAGCACACGGTGCAATGGGATAGGGACCCGCACGTGATAGAAATAGAATCACAGTTGTTTAATAGCTACTCACTATAAAGACGAGGTTTTCTTACAGACCCTGGGAAACAGGAGGGTGTGTTATAAGATTAAGAACAGGCCCTGGAAATAAGATAGTCCCGGAGCCCAGAGGAGCCTGTCACTCAAAAGAAAACACTTAAAAAAAAATTTTATTTTTAATGTGTCTATTGAATTCAGAGAGAGGAAAGGAGAGGGAGAGAGAAACATCAATGATGAGAGAGTCACTGATTGGCTGCCTGCTGCACATCCCCTATTTGGGACTGAGCCCGCAACCTGGCCATGTGCCCCGACCCGGGATCGAAACTTGGTCTCCTGGATCATAGGTCAACGCTCAACCATGGCGCTACGCTGGCCGGGCAAGAAAATACATTTTAAGTGCAGATCAAGGACAGAACCTATCTGAAGGGAGACAGCGTTCCAGGCTAATCTTTGCAGCGTTCCAGGGCTAATTTTACAAGGACAATGATATAAGGCAGACCTGGGAACTCACTAATTTTATATTTTTTCCTACCTACTAACCATATATAAGAGCTTGTTTGAAATGAAATGTCAGAGCAGCCTTTTCAGGGTGTTACACCTGCCACTCTCAGATTGCGGGCTGTCCGATTAGTAAATGCACCACAAAGATCCAGCCTCTTCTCCACTTAACTGACTCCAGGAGCTGCAGACAGCAGGGCCCACTTAGTGCCAGGTTTCAAATGCACTGTGCATAGTAACTATTAGATAATGATTGTTTTCTGAACCTTGGTACAAACTACTGGAAAATATGTAAAAAGTCATTGAACATATTAAAAGTAAATTTAAAAAAAAATACCACTAGGTAATAAAAATCTTAAAGAGAAAAATGGAAAATTCATCCATTTTATATGCCTTTGCCATTTTGTTGCCAATTATTATGTGCTTCCTCTGTGCACCGCGGTCTTTAGATACAGTACTACTCCTAATTCTCACAACCACCCATTTCACCAATGAGAAACTGAGGTTTAGAGAATTAAATTAGATTGCCTATTTTTCCCATGGCCTGGAAATCTTAGAGTTGAGTTCCAAACCCAATCTCTGATCTTTAAAGACACAGGAGTGCCTCTCTTGGCATTTCGCTCATTTTACTCAAGTTTAAGAGCTCTGCAACCAGAGTTTAACTTGTAGCCCCAGTAGTATAATGGTTGTTGGTACATAGTTATAAATAAATAAGTTCATTTCCTTCAATCTGAACCACCAAAATCACAACAATAAAATATTATTTATGCAGTAACATCATAAATTAAAACTCTCAAGTTATTTTCACATCCCCTTGAGAAAAGAGATGCTGTTTACATCTGGTATTTTTAAATTACTACAATTATCCATATATGAATTACACAAGTTATAACTTCACATGCTACACAAACAAAGGAACTGAAGTTATTTTTTCCCCCCTCTCTGCTTATCTTCACATTTTATTTGGTGTCCATTGTCAACCCAATTCCATACATGTGCTATTAATTATATTAATAATAAATTTATATATAACAACATTAATGCTATTTATATTAATAAATATACCATGTATAGTTATATAGGATTTATAGTAATGATTGCATATTGGTAACAATATAATTATTGATATATTTTCATAGTAATATTGCAGTGCTATATATTAATACCTGTTAATAACAAGTAAAAAAATAATAAATGGAGCTTGAGCTGCCAATCCCAGAGGAGCTGTCTTGCACATCTTATGTCTCAAACCTTCAGAATATCAAAACAGGAATAACCTTTGGCCTAGGCAACCTCCTGCCTGAAAGAATTGTTTGCGAAGATAGGAAGAAAGCAGATATTATGACAACTGGACTGATGACTACAAAACTGAAATTTTAAAATATCCGTTAGCATTAGCATGACTACATTATGGTGTCTGCACCAATAGAAATATCATTTTTCTGTTGATGTAATTGTTCCCTTCCTTTTCTCATAGCTACCCATTGCCTTTGTCTCCTAATCGGAACATAATTTGGGGTTTCTGCCTGAATCAGTGCTTCCAGAATAGCTATTCTTTTAATCTTAAATAAATGTTTGTTGCCTCTCAATATGAAAGGCCTTTTATTTGTAGGTTAACAAACATTTGCTTATGGAACCAGGGAGATATGCTTCAAGGCTCCAAAAAAAAAGATGAAATGCCTTTTATAGTTAA
Source organism: Miniopterus natalensis (assembly GCF_054644295.1). Classification (NCBI taxonomy): domain Eukaryota; kingdom Metazoa; phylum Chordata; class Mammalia; order Chiroptera; family Miniopteridae; genus Miniopterus; species Miniopterus natalensis. The sequence continues at coordinate 41,218,055 of NC_142082.1, forward strand.
CATCCTAGTCTCAGAACCTAGCACATAACAGGAACTCAAAGGCCTGTAAATTTGTAAATAATCCTTGAATGCAAGATTTTCCACCAAAGCAATAACTTGACTATTCCTTAAAAACACATCTCAAAGTTTTAGCTTCTGATTATACAGTTTAAAATCACCATTCAGTTGTAAGTATGAGAATTTTTATATAAAAATTGATATTATCTTTGTGCAAGTAGCGTCAATTCAATTTCTCCTTTTGGTGACAACTTAAACACAATCAGGTTCATCTTACAAATCTACAGTAGGAATCAGAAAGTAGATACAGAAACAGAAGTCTACAGAATACAGAGGTTATACTTAAATTAATTTCTATAATGTTTCTTCAACAAATCCTAACTTATTTACACATGAGTATGCTGAAAGAATGCACTGAAAAACCTATTTTCTAAAACTGTACAGGAAAAGGTGTGGCCTTTGAGGCTTCAATGTAACAAGTTCCCCAATAGAGGCATTGAGCCAGTTCCAAGCAGAGGAGACTTGACTCACCTTTTGTTTTCCTCTTACTGTTTTGTGACATGAAGAAAGTCCCTGACTCTTCTGAACTTCAAATGTCCGATTTATACAATGAGCATAGTACTACTTGCCTTGTCTACCTCATAGGATTATTGCAGATCTCAAGTGAGGAAAGGCAGGTGAGAATACTTCAGATACTGCAAAGAACTCCAGCACTGAGGCTCTGACCAAGCACTAATCAAGCATGGAAGGAAACCAGCATTTCAGCATCATCAGAGTATTTGATATAAATTAATATTCCAGGTAAACAGAGTTTAAATGAAACCTTTGGTAGACATGTGTCTCTACAGTGAACTGTGGCTTATAGGTCCAGGTTTTTTATTTCCCTGGCATTCTGAACATATCTGATTTTTTTCCCATAACTCGAAAGTGTGATAAAAGCACATCACGACCAGAAGCAATCATTGATAGAAACTTTTAACTATTTTAAGCAATATGAAACTTTGTAAAAATGATTTCAGTGTATGGCAGAAGTAATGAGGACTAATGGAATATCGTGACAATAAAAAGGGGACCTCTATGGCCCAGAATCACCGACTCATTTTACAGAAAGAGAACCCAAGTTGTAGTTTTCTCCCTTGGTTCATGTAACAATCTGTATAAAGAACTTATCAATTAAAAGGAGTGTGACCATCAGTAATTGTGCTAGACTAGAATATGGATGCTTTGAATTGCCTTTCTTGATGTCAGGACATCAGATGGTTGGTCGGCTACCAGCAAGCCCGCCTCTCTCAGCACTCTCCTTCCAATCTGCTGCTTCTACTCAGCTTCTGTTTGAGAAATCAGATAACCCAGCTGGCTAGGATCTTGTGTAGTCAGTAAGTTTCAAGTAAGTGTCTGACGGCCTTTCCAAAAAGTCAAAACAAAGATTTCAGACTGAGAAGCTTTCTGACTCTATATGCAGGAACCTTTGAAAAAAGCCCAAATTCCAACCCAGAATGGACTGTGGATAGATTATTATCAAGAATTCTGAGTTTTCTTCCTCTGTACCCTTGACTTTCTGCATTTCTTAAACACAAGGACATTCATAACATTACAAAACGTAATGCTTAATTATGAGTCAGAAAACATGATGCCTATGAAAGTTTATTTTGGAAAGAAAAAAAGTGGTCTTGCCCAGCCGGGCATGGCTCAGGAGTTGAGCATCCACCTAGGATCCAGGAGATCAAGGTTTGATTCCCGGTCAGGGCACATGCCCAGGTTGTGGGCTGCATCCCCAGCAGGGGCCCTGCAGGAGGCAGCCAATCAATGACTCTCATCATTGATGTTTCTATCTCTCTCTCTCCCTCTCTCTAAAATCGATAAAGATATATTTTATAAAAAAAAAAAAAAAAAAAGAAAGAAAAGAAAGAAAAAAGTCATGTTGGGCTGAATGTGAAGGCTTCTGCTTCTTTCAAATGCTAGCATAACAATGGGATTGAAAATATTTCCCTAAAACTTCTTTGACCTGATTTATAGTATTGTGAAGAAAAACTAGAAAGTGAGCAATTCTTTGTGGTTATATAATAAAATGACTAAGCAATACATGGACCAAGACTTCCCACACTTCAGTTAACAGTTGCTGGGAAATTATATTCAGTCTCCCTTTATTCATCTTCATTTGTCATAAATATAAATTAATCATAAGTGGTTCTTAAAAACTAAACAAAGCAAAACAAAGCAAACTAAATGTAAATCAGAAAGGCAACACTTTTTCAAGAAGTAATCTGAAAAGGAGCCTGTGTAACACTTTCAAATCTTGCTTGAAGAAATGAGAATGTTGTCCAACTGCTTGAGTTTTCTAGCCACAATAAAATCCATAAAGGTCACCCTGAGAGATTAAAGCAATATCTCCTCCAAGTCCTTGTTACAGTAGCCGTCAAGCAGCATATTCATTTTTAAAAACATATATCTTTATTGTTTTCAGAGAGAGGAAAGGAGAGGGAGAGAGATAGAAACATCAATGATGAGTCATTGATCAGCTGCCTCTTGCACGCCCCCGATTGGGGATCAAACCCACAGCCCGGTTATGTGCCCTGACCGGGAATCGAACCCCCATCTCCTGGATCCTAGGTCGATGCTCAACGCTCAATGGCTGAGCCACGCCCGGCCGGGCTTCATTTTCATTTTAATTATGTTAGTAAATAGTTGGTGAGGCAGGTAAGAAGCCTCTGTGAGCCGCCCACTGTGCCTCTTTGGGTGTCTGCAAAATTACAGCAACCACCCTAGCAGGTTCTATTAGTTTTTCAGTAGATTTCTATTGAACAGAGGTAATATCTTATTAAAATTCTGTTAGTTATAAAAGTTGTTTAAGGAAACCCATTCCTTTGGCATTATGTCTTCCCACCTGATTACCAGTTCATTTCTGCTTTCCTAGCTAACATTTATTATTAAGACAGTGTAATTTTTGTGTAACCTTGATTGCTATCTAATTTATACCAACCGACAATTAATCCCTGATATATTGCCCCTAGCACACAACCCCCATTGCTTTACTGAATATTTAGCTACAGTCACCTTGTATCTACCTACATGAGAATGCATTGACAAAGCAGAGTCTTGAAAATTAGCTTTGGTTTATAAAATGCCATAGCAACCCCATTGATTTTACTAATGTATGTTATGCAGGCAACATCAGTGTTACAACCGATTATTCTTTACTGGGTTCTCACTCTGTGTAAGGCATTGTGATAGATGATACTAGGAATATATAAAGAAACCGTATTTGGGATCTCACCTCGAGGAACTAATGTGTAGTAAGGAAGATTATACACAAATAACTTATACAAAGTAATGGTTGAAAAAAATTGCCAGAAAGTTACTCTTAGGCGAGTCAAGATGGAGATGCCAGGAGGAGGGGGAGTCAGGTAAGGCTTACTGGAGGGAGGACAAGATTTGAGACTTAAAGTAAGCATATGGTTCAAATATATGAAGATATAGGGCTGGGGAGAGGAAACAGCAAAATCCAAAGCTGAAAAGCAGACAAGTGCAATGTATCTAGAGGAATAATTACAGGTGCACTTCCCTAAAGTGTTTAAAGGTAAAATGCAAAATAAAGTGAATCTTTAGGCTAAAAATAAATTAGAATACATTTGTAAAGGTCTTGACTATAAAGGGTAATACATTTCAGCTTTACAGTTGTGAGGAGTGCCAGAATCAGAGCTCTGTAGGCCTATGACTACAATGAAAATTGACATTATGTGGTGTGTTTTTTCATCTTTTTTGGCTATCTCCTAAGAATTCTCAGAATGCAACTTCACTAAATTATCTTTAAGGAGGCATACGATGTGGGTTTTTTTAAGTTATTGAAAGCTGTGCTTCCCCTGTAGGGCTTAAAATACATGTAGACATAAATATATGATAAAATAGCACAGAGGGCTAGAGGAACAGAAAAATAAAGTTGAACAATAGAACGTTTCTTGAATTGCTTAGGAAACAGTAAAAGTACTATTTGAAAATAAATGATAGCCCTAGCTGGTTTGGCTCAGTGGTTAGAGCGTCGGCCCATGGACTGAAGGGTCCCGGGTTCAGTTCCGGCCCAGAGCGAGTATCTGGGTTGCAGGCTCGATCCCAGGCCCGGGTCGGTGCTCGAGCAGGAGGAGGCAGCCGATGATGTGTCTCTCTCACATCGATGTTTCTCTCTCTCTCTCGCCCTTCCACTCCCTCTGAAAAGCAAGAGAAAAAGTGTCCTCCCGTGAGGATTTAGAAAAAGGAAACAATTTAAAATAAACTATAATAAATCAGGAATGTATGTTGATATCAAGTATAACTGTGAAAGTCATAAATATCAGTAAATAAAGCCAACTGAGATGAACAAGATCCTAAAAATGACTCAGTTAATTCAACAGAAGTCAAGAAATGATGACTAAAGAACAAGAGATGGAACAAAGAGAAAACAAATGGAAAGATTACAGACTTAAATCCAAATGTAGTAATTTCTTTAAATGTAAGTGAACTAGATACTTAAATCAAAAGACAAAGATTGTCACAGTGGTTAAAAATGTATGGTATTTATATTATATTAGACAAATGCCACACATAAAACCACAAAAAGCATGACAGTAAATGATGAAAAAGGTTACACTACACAAACATAAACCAAAATAAATTTGCTATATCAGTACTAGTCCAAGTAGAATTGAAGAAAAGAATATTGCAGGAGATAAATTGTGTTCTTTCTGATGATAAAAGGGACAGTTCAATACAAAGAAGGAAATTCTAAATGTGTATATAATAAATAGCATAACTTCAAAATATAGAAAGCAAAGTGAACTGAAATAAATGGGAAAACAGGCAAATACATAATCATAGCTGCAGATTTTAACATACCTTCTTAAGAAAGGGAGACAAAAAATCAGTAATAATAGAGACAATTTATAAGATGTAAGATGTACAATTTATCAACGTGGCTTAATTCTCACATTAGAATTGTGCAAATGAGTGCATAATACACATTCTTTAAGCGCACATTTGAACACTTACTAAACTACACCATACCCTGGACTAGTCTCAAAAATATTCAAATTATTAAAATCAAAGAGAGTATGGTCTCTGACCACAAAGTGATTAAACTTGAAGTCAATAATGCAAAGACAAATAGAAAATGGCCATTTTTAAATAATTTATAAACCTTTTAATGGAAAAACTTTAAAAACTTTAAACCAGAACTTCATAAAAGAGGGTATATAAACGACTAATGTGCATATTAGTTATCAGGAAAATGCAATTCAGACCACAGCTAGATATGACAACATGCCCCGAGAAGAGCTAAAACTAAGACATGAAAACAAATGCAATGACATAATCAGTCTCATCTTTATATTACACATGGGGGTGTCCTCAGTGCAGCCTTGATTGGCCCTTAGGATTGTGAACACTAAGGTCAAGAGCGTCACCCGAAGTTCAACCCAGTGCCATTGGCTGTCAGCAAGTTAACGTGACCACAGCAGACAGCTGTAGGATTGGATCAGATTTGCTCATGTCCACAGCATGTTCTTTTATTATTGAACCATGGCTACAGAGTCAGATACAAAATTTAGTAACAGACTCAGTGTTTAAGTTTTCCATATACATGTAGATTAACAACATCTATATATCTGGAATGAAAAAACTAATCAAGCAGGTGCAACCGTTCATCTCTCTACTATAGCTTCTGGAACAATATTCAACTTCACCACTTCATTACCACCAAAAAGGGCCTACAATAGACCAAGAGAAATTATTTTGACTAACTTCTTACTGAGATGAAGGAGATTTCTATAAACATGAACTTGGATACTTACTTTCATGTGGGTGTTTCTTTGCCCACCCTCACCCACCCACCGAGACTGCGGTGGGGCCTGTTATAGTCCCATGGAGCCTCCATGATGCCTTCATACAGAAAGTAGTGACATGACCTCACCCAAGGTCGGGTAGGCCACTCCTTGTTTGTGCTGCAGATGGCCTTACCAGTATTCTGCTCCCAGACTCCATCTTAGAATATGCTGTAATCTGACATTAATTGAAGCTTTTGAGAGAATGATATTTAAGGAGCCTCCAAAATTAGGGGGTGGAGCTAGAAGGCAATTCTGTATATTCCAGAGTTTTTAGTTCTTGCCTACTTTGGGAAGGCAAAGAGCCTACTTGGCAAGTCTGAGTGCGCTGCATGGAAAAACAGGTTGATACTGGCCCAGGAGGTTTCATCCACTGCTTTCTAAAATGTTTCATTGGCCAGGAAAGCCTTTTGTTACATAGCTGCTGGATACTGCCTGCCACACTTTGCCTGTCTTGGAGCCTTTCTGTACTGCTCCCAGCCGTACCAACCTAAGCACAGCTTGCTGTGGGATGAGAGCCCAGGGAATCATGTGTTCTATGCTTGAAAATTTCCCTCAATAAAACTTATTTTATATGTATACCATATGTTTGTAATTAAAGGAAATCTTGGGCAGAAGCTTGTCTCTTCTTTAAGTTGCTGAAAGAATGAAAGAAAAGCCCAGAACTCTGTGAGCCTAATTTATTTGAACAATTATCAAAACTACTGATGACCTCAATTTTCAAAGGCATCTATGACTCCCTTATTACTAAATCTCATGGACGCTTTCCAGCCTGTGGTGTCTGACATCATTTACCACTTCTCCTGTCATAAAACTCACTTTGATGTTTGTTTCAAATTCTCTTCGACATTTTTGCATTTTCCTGTTGACTTATTTCGTATCATTACCTACATTTTCTCTTTCCAATCATTCTTCACGTGCTGGTGGTATTCAGCTAACTGTGCATCAGCTCATCATAAATACCTTCCCTGATCCTCTTTGTTTTGTTTTGTTTTTCACTCAACAACATAGTTTTTCAGTTATAATGTTTCATTGTACATATGTATGCAATGTTATTTTTCATCCCTGTATAGTATGAGTGTTTCATTATCTAAATAGCCGTTAGCGTCGCACTGAAAAAGTTTGTTTTAATAATCTTTGGCTACTTCAAATAGTACCGAAGCTCCCTAATACACTGGAACATGCTTGTGGGATCATTCCCTGAAAATGGAATTAAGTGGTTTAAGAGAACAAACATTTTCAATCTTTATGGATATCACCACATTGTCCTCTGAAGAAATGAAGTGAGTACTGCCTTACAGCAGTCTCCTCAATCACCTCATGCCTCCATCCTGGCACCTCTAATCCACGGTTCACAACGCTGCCAGCAGGAGGTGTTTTAACACACAGACCTGACCATGCCATTTTCCTATTTACTTCTCCAGTTCCCTACAGATTTTTGAATTGAGTGTCTACTACTGACCAAAGCAAGAGAGGACCCTTCATGGACAGAGTCCTTCCGCCTGTTCCAGTCCTACCTCCTGCCAGTTTGCTTTTGCACTTCTTTCATTTTCTGCCTGGTATATCCTGTTCCAGTCCCTCAACACCCCCTGTTTACTGAGTTAACTCTTACCCTTTCCAATCCTTCAAAGATCACATTTTCATTTTCAGCATATGGAATAATTCTTGGAACATAAAAAAAAGTCCATAACATTTCTGAGTGAACGAATGAGTCAAGATTACATGTCCCAACCACAAATTATTACAGCATCTTAGGGCCTACCTCTTTCAGTGCACGGATAACATTTCATTTTAATCAGTCTGTCTTCTATGCTAGTTTTATGGTGATGAGGACTGCCCTTAGCACAAAACCAAGTGTCTGTGGAATAAATAAACAATTGAAAGAAGTCCATTTCTTCTTAACCTGTAGGTGAAAAATTCTGAGGCCTATGGATGTAATATGTCTTCTCCAGTGACACACAGCTAATCTAAATGACAGAGCCAGGCCTAGATACCACAGATACTAATTTTTCTTCTAGAATTCTTTCTAGAAAACATGCTACACTTTCAAATATGTAGATTTTTCTATCTCTTCCACAGTGTTGTATTTTGAGTAAAATTCGGACTAAATTTCTGAAGCTTGTCTTTCCCGATCATAGCTCTGCTCTTTAATAAATAGAGGACCTGGTACCTGCACTATTTTTGTTTAGCTTCAATTTTCTCATCTATAATGTCTCTGCTTTATCTACCTAACTAGTGTATTGTGAAGGTTAAGGAACTGTAAGGGTGTGTCCTGAAAGTGGAAAGTGTTAAATAGGGGACTTGTGATTATAATCGCTTAACATAATCATATTTACAAATTCCTTTATGCAAAAATGTATCCTAATCACATAAAGCAAATATGCTGGCTCTGCTGATTCAAGAAATAATAAACACTGCTACTGCAATCATAGTACATGTATGCCTATCGGACTTTCTATGAGCATGAATAGCTTGTGAAAAAGAAACAGAAAAATAAATGCAGGGTTCTTGGGCTGATACATATTTTAATCAACTTCCCATTCAAGAGCTATACAGAATTATAATTATGCCTAAATTTCTCAATGGATAAGACACATCAGCTCATCACAGATCTTGGGAGGTTTATCACACATTAACCAGTACCAGAAAAATTATACTCATAGTACTTAAAGAAGTGAGTCTTCATCAAAAATTGTTGAATTGAATTAGAGGTTGATGTAGCACAGTGTCTATGAATAAGCTGTATACATAGAGCAAGAGCAACATAATTTCAAGGCAGTTAATATATGTGAAGATAGATTACAAGCATGCTTAAAAACATGCTTTAAAATAAACCTCAATACAAGTCGAATGTGGAATCTAAAAATCTAAATGCATAGAAACAGAACAGATTGGTGGTTGCCAGGGAAAGGGTGTGGGGTGGAGGAAATAGGTGAAGGTGGCCAAAGGGTATAAACTTCGAGTTATAAGATACATTGTTCCTGGGGATACAATGTATAGCATGGTGACTGTAGTTAATAGTAGATTTTAACTACTATTAGTTACAAGTCTGCACCACAAAAAGTTGATGAATGTGTTAGCTAACGTTATTGTAGTAATCATTTTGCAATGTATACATATGTCAATCATTACATTGTACCCCTTACACTTACATGATGTTACATGTCAATTATATCTCAGTAAAGCTTGAAAATATTTTATATTAGTTGAAAAAAATAAAATAAAATATGGTAATGTAATTAAGGTATTGATGTTTGATTCCAGTCCTTGTTACCTACCTACATGCTTCCATTAGAAGACCCATTCAGACAAACGGTTTTGAAAACCTTCTTGATGATGATGATGATACGGGATTTTTTAAAAATCATTGTTTATATGCTTATTTTAAACCTCTGGCTCTAACTCTCCTTTGAATTAAGATAATATCCAACCACCTGATTAGCATCTCTGTTTGCCTGGCTATTTAGGTATTTCATAACCAAAACAGTACAATCAGTCTCCACCTGATCCAAGTGTATCTCTCTCTCAGTAAATGGCAACCATCCACACAACAGCTCAAGCAAAATACTTCAGATGCCAACCGGCTTATTTATTTCACCTCCTGCACTCATTTTGTCAACTTGTTCTGTCAATACTTTCTTCATGACAGACCATAAATTTTCAAAGTCCTCTTCATTTCCACTGACATGATTATATTCCAAGACACCACCATATCTCACCAGGATGACTAGATCACTGAATCAATCATCCTGCCCTCCCATGTTATCCATTCTTCACGAAGCCACCAGATGAATGATTTCAAACTTAAATAATGTCTTTCCTTTTCTTAACAACCTGCAATGACTTCTTAACAAATGCAGAATAAAACCAATCTCTCTTCCATGGCCCACAAGACTTGGTTGAAGAGTCTGCAGCTCCCTTACCTCCACCTCTACTTTAGGGAAATCTGATGTCTTCTTATGACTCACATTCTCACAAATCTAGTGTTGATGGGCATGGTGGTCCCTCATTACCTGACCTAAAATAGCCTTACCCTCAAGACTTTCTCTCTCACATATGTGACTATTTCTATCATGACACTCATTACAACTGTTATTGATCTTACTCATGCCTCTGCTGTTGTGGTTACTCTACCCCCATCCCATCCCACCCCTACTCAAATACCATCCAGTGAAAGTGGGGCCTATATCCTAGGTAGAAAGTACTCAGTAAATATTTGTACAACAAATGAATAAATGAATGAGATATGAAAGTTCAGAACATAGTTAATATCTGGTGATGTGATTTGGAGAAATAGAATAAAGTACAGCTCTGATAAAAATAAATTTAGAAATGGAACAATTATAACTGATGAATACTTGACAAAAATATCAGATTTTGATAGGAGTGAAAGAAATGCAAATGAAAACAATAAATAACATAATGTTGGCAATTATGTGATCACTCAACGTGGCTAGGGGATTTACAGATTTATAAACTTTAGGTGAAACAATGTGCTAATAGTATTAAGAAACTTAAAAATGTATGTTCTTTATTCCAGAAATGTGCAAATGCACTGTGTCAACTAAACTTTTGGCTGCCAGAGATAGAGATATCACACTGTTGATGACTTTTTTAATATATGTTTTATTGATTTTTTTTAGAGAGAGAGGAAGGGAGTGGGATAGAGAGACAGAAATATTGATAAGAAACATCGCTGATCTGCTGCCATCTGCATGCCTCCTACTGGGGGATCGAGCCACATCCCCGGCCTGGTTCTTGGGTGGACGCTCAACCACTGAGTCACACCAGCCAGGCCTGTTGATGACTTTTGACTCATGAAGTAATAAACAACAAAGGATGAACATATTCAATTTGCAAGGAGATGTTTTGGGGCAAGTACATCCTACAAACAAATATGATTACAACTTGAATATATACACCTGTCTCAATGTCTACCTGCAAATCTTTTATTTAATATTCAGACTGAAAGACTTCACTAAGAAACCTGTTTCCTATTAATTTCTAAAATAAAACAAAATCTTTCCAAGTCTTTTGATAAAACCATGTCCTGTGAAACTGAAAATGAATTTCTTTTCTGACCATACACTACTTCAAATATATGCTTTTGATTTCATGATAGAAGTTTATAACTTTTTCCTTTGCTTTTCTTCACTAATTTAAAGGGAAACATTAAAGTAAGTTGTTCTTTATTAATAATTCAGGGAATTTTTCAGTTCACTGATGTCAGGCTGCCAAATGACCTGAAAATGAACCTATCTTGAAACATACTGCTGAGCTTAGAAAACCACTGACTTTCGCACGCCTCTCTGAGAAATGTATCTTAATGTTATCTAGTTATTTTTATCTAAACATCAGGCCATTAGGAATCTTAGTAAGTACATACATTTCCACCTTGCACCAATAAATAGCAAAACAGATAGAAACTGACTTTACAAATTAAATGTATTTGATTTGAACCCTGGTGAATACATTTAAATAAATATATCAAGAATTATAAACCTGTGGATATATTCAGTTTAAATTTTCATTTCAGAGAAAACTTTATGATAATTATATTAGGAAAAACAGACTGATATATCATGTAGGGTAAAAATCCTACACAGAGGGGACAGCTGAGGCATGGAGGTCCTGAATGGGACCCCATAGCGAGAGTGATTATTTTGACACGTTCAGCTGTTTAATATCATGCCTGACTGCCCCTTTCTGGCTGATGATTTTCCTTTGTAGGATATGACAGGCCTAAATGAATTTGAACCCTGGTGAATTAAAACCCTCTGATTCATTTATGTTGGCTAAACTCCCTTATGCGCTAAGCAAATGTGTCTGTTTCTTCTTGCAATGGACTGAATATGCATAGGAACACATGTGAGTATCTGAAATTCTTACAGCTATAAGGAGAGAAAACTGGTTAAGTGAAGATGCCCAAAGAAATAGGAATATTATAAATACCTAATCATTAACTCTTTAGCACCATGCTAAAACAGATAAAAAAGCAATTTAAGAGTAAAATATTTTTCCAAATGAGCAGCTTTTTTTACCTGACTTCATAACTAAAGTGCCTGCTGGAGCTAAGCAAGTTACATACATGAGTTAATAGTGAACATTATTGAGCACTTATGTGCCAGGCAAAATTGAAAGTACATTTTAAAGTATTGACTAATTTAATCCTCACCATATCTTTTATGAGGAAAGTACTATATAATCCAAATTCCACTTAATTTCAGTTTTGGGGCTCAGATACAAGAGGAGGAGTTGAGAATACCCCCATCAGGTCATGGCATAGTAGTTCCTCACTCTCTATTTTATTTATTCCTGTTTATCCTTACATCCTCACTGCCGTTCCTTTCTGCCTCTCCCACTTGCAGTAAAATTCTAGTGTTTAATCTGTACCTTTTTGTTTGGGGATTTGTAAAATGTGTATTTTTCTACATGTATTTTTATTTCATGTAAACAGTGTTACACTCTAGAAAGCATTCTGTTTCTAACTTTTCTCAGTCAATGTTAGGCCTTTAAATCCCCCGTGTTGATATGTGTGCATTTAATTTATTGTTTCTAACTGTTGCAAACTATCCCATGATATGTGCCTGCTGCATTTTACCTGTCCACTCCCCAGCTATAAGTATCCCATTTGCCTCCTATTTCTGCCACCCCAAACAAATGTTCCAAGTTTTGCTCCATTTGTTCCCTTTGTTCTAAATGTTCCAGTAAATGTCCTACTACATGTTCCCTTTCGTACCTCTGAGAAAATTTCCTCGAAACACACACACAGGAGCAGAAAACTGAGGTCAAAGCATATACACATACATAACTGGTTCTACAATCCCAGCAGCAATGAATTAAGGTTCCTGTATCTTTACATAACTCCAATTCTAAGCACTATCCAGCTCCATAATTTTTGACTTTATACCTTTACCAAATAGGCACAAAATTACATTATTCCCATTTTGAAAATGAGAAACCAGAGGCACAGAAATACTTCCCAAGGTCATGCAGTAAGTGATGGAACTGGGATTTAAACCCAGGTGGGGCAGTCCCTGAGCCCACACTTTTGGTTAACTATTCTATCCTTCCACCCTAGAAGACAGGAATAATAAAGCACTGGGAACTGTGATAAACTAGAGAGCGTAGGCACTGCCTTCGGCATTCAAATAATAACAAAAAACCATAAACGATAACTAAGGAATGTGGCAAAGTAAGCACATCACTGGGTTGAATTTGCCCAAAGGCCACCATTATATGATCTCTACACTACATAATGATTTTATTATCAGTAGAGTCCTTGCTAAACTTGATTTTAGTAGCTACAGCCAACGGTTAATAGACAGCTCCCATTGTGAGGCAAAAGTCCACTTTATTTTTTCACAATGGGAGATGTCTATTAACCATCTGCTGTAGCTATAGCTACTGAGGGCACATTTTATTTTCCATGGCTGAGTCATAATGGAAAAGTGCAAATGTATGTTTGAAGTCGTAAGTGTGAATAGATACATTAAACTAATACTAAGACTATAAAAAAAATCTCCCCCCAAACTTTTAGCAATTAAGTCTATCAGATAAATGCCAAAATGTATCATACCATTCCACATTTTACAGGCCTATATAGTCCAGAGCTCACATATCCTCTACTAGATAGAAATAAAATCATTGATTTGTTGTGATTGTCTATAAGTCAGGAAAAGTTGCCTATTTAAATAAAAGGCTAGTTTAAGAAGGGAACAAGATATTTATGCTAAATGAAATAAACCAGAGAAATACATATATGATTTTACTTATACATGGAATCTAAAGAACAAAATAAACAAAAAAAACAAACAAAATAGAAACAGACTTATAGATACAGAGAACAGACTGGTGGTTGACAGAGAAGAGGGGGTTGCTGGACTGAATGAAAAGTGAAGGGATTTAGGAATACAAATCGGTAGTTACAAAATAGTCATGTGGATGTAAATTACAGCATAGGAAATATTGTCAATAATAGTGTAATAGCTATGTATGGTGCCAGGTGGGTACTGGGCATATTGGGGAAAACACTTTGTAAAGAATATAATTGTCTAACCACTGTGCTGTACATGTGAAATTAAAACAAAATAATATTGAATGTAAACTGTAATTGAAAAATAAATTAATAAAATATACTAAGAAAAATTCTGGCGTTTCTCCGACACAATTCTTTAATCTTCGCAAAAAGATGTGGAAGTTTCAAAAAGAAGAATGCAGCCCAGCCGGGCGCGGCTCAGCGGTTGAGCGTCGACCTGGGATCCCGGCGATCGGGGTTCGATTTCCGGTCAGGGCACATGCCCGGGTTGCGGGCTCGATCAATGACTCTCTCATCATTGATGTTTCTGTCTCTCTCTCTCCCTCTCCTTTCCTCCCTCTGAAATCAATAAAGATATATTCAAAAAGAAGAATGCATTTCCTAACACTGCCATCTCACCCATCCATTTTTCAGCATATTGCAATATGATTTCAACCCCAATATTCCTTAGAAATGCTCTTATGAAGCATTTTCTGACTACCAATAACCTTTTAGTTATGAAATTTAATAATAACTATTTATTTTACTTATTTTATTTTTGCTGTTGACACTATTACAGATGTCCCTCATTTGCCCCCCATTTGCCCCCCTTCACCTAGTTTCCACCCCACCCTCTCTCTGGCCATCACCACACTGTGTCTATGGCTTACACATAGATTTTCTTTGGCTATCCCTTCATCTTCTTTCATCCAGGTCCCTACACCCCCCTCACCTCTGGCCTCTGTCAGCAAGTCTGTTCCATGTATCCATACCTCTAGTTCTATTTTGTTCATCAGTTTATTTTGTTCACTAGATTCCACATATAACTGAGATCATATGATATCTGTCTTTCTCTGACTGGCTTGTTTCCTCAGCATAATAATCTCCAGGTCCCTCCATGCTCATCTAAACTTAATTCTCAACTGAATTTGACCATATTAAATATACTCTTCATAGTTCCCAAAAGTTATTTTTTATTCATTTACTACATCTACCTTGCATTTGATATAAAAATTTTATTGATTTGTATACTTCTTATAGAAAGTTACGGCTTAATAAATTTTCACAAAGTGAGCACATCTCAGTTACTTCTGACCAGATCAAAAAATAGACCACCACCAGCAAATCAGAAGTCCCCTTCCCGCTTCCCTTTCCATCACTAACTAACTTCCTCCACAAATTTTGCACTATCCTGACTTCCCTAAAATTTGCCTGCCTTGAACTTTGGTGTTTAACTCCTCTTTGTGTTTAGCGTTTTCGGCTCAAAAGTATGCTACTGAGCCCTGGGCAGGTGGCTCAGTTGCTTGGAGTGTCATCCTGTGCACCAAAAGGTTCCAGGTTCGATTCTGGTCAGGGCACACACCTAAATTGCTGGTTTGATCCCTAGTCATGTATGGGAGGCAATGGGTCAGTTTCTCTCTCACACTGAAGTTTCTCTCTCTCTCTCTCTCTTCCCTACCTTCCTCTCTCTCTAAAATCTTTTTTTGTTGTTGTTTTTAAGTATGCTAGTGAGATCCAATAGCTGTTTTGTCTCATTACTGCATACTTACTTACAAATACAATTTATGGACATGCCATTCAAATTTTTTGTTTTGTTTTGTTTTTGGTTAATCCTCTCCCAAAGATATTTTTTTCCACTGATTTTTATAGAGAGCGGAAGGGAGGAAGGGAAGAAGGGAGGGAGGGGGGAGAGAGAGGGAGCCAGAGAGAGATGGAGAGAGACAGAGAAACATTGGTGTGAGAGAGGCACACCGATTGGTAGCCTCCTGCACAAGCCCCGACCTGGGCCAGGGATGGAACCTGCAACCCTTTGGTGTTTGGTCGATGCTCCAACCGCTTAGTTACGCTGGCCGGGGCCCCATTCAACTTTTGATAGATATTTGAACTGTGTCTATTTTGGGGGTATTATGAATAGCACTCCTTTGAACATTCTTTTCATACAAATGTATGTTTCTGTTAGCACTGGAATTCTAACAGGATCCTGTGTGGAATCACATGGTTATGCCAATTCATAGCCCCGCTGCCAGTGTACGAGCATTCCTGCTGCTCCACATACAAGTTTTGGTATTGTCAGTGACTGTAGAGAGTGTCTGTACCAGGGATCGATTGCGTTCTTTCATTCTATATGTCTATTCTTTCAGTAGCCACAATATTTTATTTAATGTGGCTTTATGATAATACTTAATTTGCAGAACCATAATGTCCTCTAACTTTGCACTTCTTAAAATTTATCTTGACTATTCTTGGCCCTCTGACTTCCTCCCTATGGTTTAGAATCTGCTTGTTAATTTAAACACACACAAATATATAGAGTTAAAATTTTTACTGAAATTGTATTTAATCTCTAGATCAATTTTGGAGAACAGAATGTTGTAATATTGAGTTTTCTAATCCAGGAACATGATATATCTCTGCATTTACCTAGGTTTTATTTAATTTCTCTTAATAATATTCTATAGTGTTCAGGTTAGATTTTGCACATCTCTGTTAGATTTATTTCTAAGTATCTGATGTTTTTAATAGAATTTTAATTGTAAAATTTTTTATTATTGGTAAATAAACATATGATTAATTTTATTATGTTAAACTTATATTCAACAAGCTCACTAAAATCAGTTATTAACCATAAGTGTAATTGTGCTTTAGGTTCTTCAGGAATTTTCCATGTATGCAATCAAGTACTTTGTCATTAAGAGTGGTTTTATATCTCTTTAATCTTTATACTTATTATTTTAATGTTTACTTTGTTTTACTGGCTATGCACTACAGTCATTGAAGAACAGAATTAGTAATTTGAAGTATACTTTTTGCATTCCTAATCTCAAGAGAAACCTTTTAAACATTTACATTTAATTATGATATTTGCTGTAAGGGTTTTTTGAGAGTTGGTTAGACATCATCCTGTGCAAGGAAAGGCTGCAGTTAGATTCCTGGTCAGGGCACATGCCAGGGTTGCAGGCTGGTCAATGTTTCCTTCTCACATTGATGATTCTCTTTCTCTCCATCTTCCTTCCTCTCTCTCTAAAAATCAATTTTAAAAAATCTTTAAAAGACTTCTCTTCTTCCCTACCTTGTCTAAAACTGATTCCTACTTTTTCTTAACCATATACCCTCATTAGTTTGACCCCAGTGGTTTCACTCTCAAGATCTCTACTCTGGGCAACTCCAGTGCCCAGTTTACTCCAAGATCTCTGCAAGGGTGCTGCGGATTACACTCTATTATTGACACTGGTACCTATCTCCTATTATAAATTTTGATCATGTGTAGAGGCCACATTGGAGGTCCTGTAGTCTGATATAAAAAGCACAAGCTTTGACAGCAAACAGATATGGGATCAAATTCAGGCTTTGAAATTTAATTTCTGTGTAAACTTATGTACATAATGTCATTGATACTGTTTTTTCATCTTTGAAATGAAGAATATTTATTGAATATTTGTCATGAAGAATAAAAGGAATCAATGTCCATCACAGTGCCTGGAGTACATGCATGTAAGTAAACACATACAAATATAGACACTCACACAGTAATCACAAATGGTAGCTATTATTAAAAGTAAGTAATAGCATAAGAAGATTAATTTCTATATTAGTAATACTAATAGAGCACCTGCCACAGAGTAGACATTCAAAATAATTTCTTTTTTTTTAAATAAGGCAAATGAAATGTTTATTCTCAATCCAAAAGTTATGAGATCTGAAAAGAGAAATTTAATGTAATGTACAGAAAATGATTCACATTATGAATCTGTAAGATTTTTTAGTTTTCTAGTAAATCATTGCATATCTTTATATACT
Source organism: Miniopterus natalensis (assembly GCF_054644295.1). Classification (NCBI taxonomy): domain Eukaryota; kingdom Metazoa; phylum Chordata; class Mammalia; order Chiroptera; family Miniopteridae; genus Miniopterus; species Miniopterus natalensis. The sequence continues at coordinate 41,235,716 of NC_142082.1, forward strand.
CATCTGTGGGATATAAAACTGAAAGCAAAAAATGAACAAACAAGAAAAACAAACAAACAGAAACTTGTAGACAGAAACAACAGTATAGTGGTTACCAGAGGGAAGTGCAGTGGGGAGATAGTAAAGGGTAAAGGGGGTCAAATATATGGTGATGGAAGGAGGTTTGACTTTGGGTGGTGGACACACACTGCAATACACAGATGATGTATCATAGAATTGTATGCTTGAAACCTATGTGATTTTATTAACCAGTGTGACTCCAATAAATTTAATTAAAAAACAAAAACAAAAGTGTTTATCATTTTCAATTGTAAAATTACCTATATTATTCTTAGTTATTTATATCAAATAATTCATTTAGCCCTAATTTTTAATGAGGAAAAGCTCTTCTCAAAATACTTAGTTGTTTCTCACTCATCTTCATGCACTCAGTGTTTCATAAATGGAACATTTTACATAGAAATGGTTCTTGTTAGAAGTAGGAAGCATGTTTTATAGATTTCTAATTAGATAAGTGAAATGTTGATTTGATGAGGCATGGCCCAATGCATTGAGAAAATATATATTTAGACCAAAACTAATTATTTTTCACCATCAAAACTATTTTTTTTTGTATGTAGACCATATTTTATTAATGCATTCATCAGTGGATGGACATTTTAGCTGTTTCCACCTTTTGGATTTTGTGAACAGTATTGTGATGAATATTCATATAAAAGTTTTTGTTCAAATATCTGTTTTTAACTTTTTTTTATTGTCCAAAATATTACAGATGTGCCCTTTTCTCCTCATTGACCCCTTCGACCCTGCCCCTCCCCCTCCCCAGTCCCTCACCACACTATTGTCTGTGTCCTTGGGTTATGCATATATGCATATAAATTCTTTGGTTAATCTCTCCCCACCCAACCACCCCCATCTTCACCCTGAGATTCGTCAGTCTGATCCATGCTTCCATGTCACTGAACCTATTTTGTTCATCAGTTTATTCAGTTCTTTAGATTCCACATATAAGCGAGATCATGTGATGTTTGTCTTTCTCTGCCTGGCTTATTTCACTTAGCATAATATTCTCCAGGTCCATCCATACTGTCCCAAAGGGTAAGAGATCCTTCTACTTTACAGCTGCATAGTATTCCATGGTGTGAATGTCCCACAGCTTTTTTATCCACTCATCTACTGATGGGTACTTGGGCTGTTTCCAGATCTTAGCTATTGTAAATTGTGCTTCTATGAACAATCAAAACTATTTTTTATATTTTGCTTTCTTTTAGGTTTGGGATATGCTAATAAAAAACTCCATAGGAATTCCAAAAATTCCCACTAGTTTATTGTATTAATTCAACTCTCATCACAGCTTTTGAAAACTATAGAAGTAGCTTAAAATTCAGCCTCTAATTTTGCCTCTTAATCTACTATAATCAACCATATGGCTCTTGTGTGAAAAATAGCCTCAATGTTTGTAAACATGAGGTTAGTTGGCAGAAAATTAATACCTGAAAGAATCCTCTGCTTTTCTGTCATTAATGCTTTAAAGTGTCACCAAAATCCCATTTAAGTATCAGAAGGCTTGTTTCCTCTGACATAACTTTCAGACATGCTAAAACCAAGTAAATTGACTGAGCTTAAGGAAATAAAGCCATCAATATACTTTAACAGTGAAAACTAGTTGTTGGCATTTTCAGTTTAGAATTCACAATCAAAAGACTGAACAAGCAGGTCTTCTCTCTCTCTCTAAACACACAGACATATATACCTTTGACTATGAATATGTATGCATACATATACAAGATTTGCCAGCTTTAGTAATTCTTGAAATTTATATATTCATGATATAAAACATGACTGTAGAGTGAGGGAGATCCATACAGAGTTGTAGGGAAGGACCTTGTTGGCCATGTATAATTCTTAAAATTTTTGTCTGTTTAATGGGCTTTGTTAATTCATTCTTCTATAAATATTTAATGAGTATTTAGTATGGTCCTGGCATAATCGATAGCCAGAAAAGATAAATAAATCACCCTCAAGTAGCACTTAAACTAGTTGTAGGGCAATACACATAAATTAATAAAATATAAAGCAATGTGATAAGCACAAAAGCAGCCCGTGAGCAGTCATAGTAATAGGAGGAGTAATACGTTAGAAGTGGCAGGAGTGATAGGTAGCAGTGGGAGTGTGGGCTTTGGAGCCACATCCCTGGGGTTAAATTTGATCTCTATTTTCTAACATGTGACCTTGGGCAAGTTTTAAGTTTCTCTGTGCTCCACTGTATATGTTTTAGAATGAGGATGCAATATATTCAATAGAGTTATTACACATAAAGGTCACCTAGAAGAATGTTTGGCATATAGCAAGTACAAAACATATTCATTAGCATCCTGCCATAAAGCATGGAGAGTGCATAGCATATGGTAGATACGGAGGCTGCCCTGGGTACTTTACAAACATCATCAATTTCACCCTTGAAAAACCCTGTGAGTTTAGTATTCTCATTCTAATTTCATAAAAGAGGAAACTGAGGCTCAAATGTACTAGTGACTTGTTCCAGGTCACACAATGAGTAATTTAAAGAACTGAAATCCAGCCCATCCCTCCAGTTATTCACATTCCAAACCAAGAGCCTTGAGAGCGCAGGACATGGAGCAACAGATGGTTTCTATGGAATTTGCAAGCTACTGATTGGAAGTGGGTCATTTGGTTTGAATCCTGAAACACAAGCATGCATTAGCTGGTGAAAATAAAGCAGAGAATTTCATTCCAGGATGAAGGAACAGAATGTCAAGGGCGTTAATCCATGAAAAACTGAGCAGTTTTAGCAATGAGGGAAAAGTTTCTGTTACTGGTGTGTGGGGAAATAGGTTGTAGAGTGTGAAATAAGTTGTAGAGTATGAAAGTTGTGGTGGCAGATTATACCAGAGGCAATCTGAGTGAAAATTTTCAGAATCAGCTCGTCCCAACTTCTGTGGCATTAATGGGGCCCAACTCTGAACTCACTGGGACCATATTTTGAATTCCTCTCTGGAGAGGCCGTTCAGGCTCATGCTTAGAGAGGAAGCATTTGTGTATTTTCCGTTGAGGTGACTCTGCCTCAGTCTGTGAATTGAAACAAGGCTGTTCCCCTAGTCAGTCCATCTTACATGGTATCAAATTCTCCAAAAGGTGAAGCACAGGATTCCTGATATCTGACGGCAAAGGGAAAGGTGACGATGACATGAGAATCCAGCACAGAAAGAATGCTCGTGGGTATCACAGAATCATGCAAGAACTTTGGTCTTCCCACCACAAAAAAGAACGTAGGCTGCTTACAATGCAGCTGCATTAATTTTACGTTAAAAATATCACTAGGTCAACCTCTGATTCATCACTTCTGTACCTGCCATTACCCTTAAGGCGTTCGGCTTTCCCATTTTCACAAACCTAATTTAGCAGTTTAAGGGGTAATGCTAAACATTTTACGTGCTTTCTGTTTTTCTTTGGCTGTCCAGTGTCACACAATGGGGGGCATGATTGATTTTATCCATGTTAATTTGTCCTACCACACACTATGGCAAATTACTGCCCTTGGTATCTTTTTGGGTTGTTTGCCCTTTATGAAGCTTTCTCCTAAACCACACAGTATATCTCATATTATTATTATTTTTTCTTTTACAATTCATTTACTGAGCTTTCTTTTATATTTTTGAAGTAGATTTTGTATTTTAGATATTTTTGCTTTCCTTCTTTTACTGTGGATTTTTATAAAGTTATGAATTAACCATCTTTATGGTAACAGTACAGTATTTATAACATTCATAGTTAACTGAGTGTATGGACATGAATGGGTTAAACTGGGAGGTGGCATCATATATATTTTTTTTAATTAGAATTCTGGAAACACATAGAGGATACATATCTTTCCCCCCACCCTAAATAGGTTGCCTTGCAGCTGGAGGTAATAGGAGTGGCCAGTTTACACAAAACAAATGTGCAGTGACATACGAAGAGCTTTCCAAAGATAATACATTAGTAATTTAAAAAGGTTGTTTCTGCAGGCACTATGAGTTATATATGAATACCAAGGATAGAAGACAGTAGCAGCTACCTGGTAATCATTTGTGCTCTTACTGAGCTAAATACCATCTGGTTCACATTCTTAATATTTCCCCCTCAAACACCTTAATAAGCTGTACCATTGACAAGCCATATGTCTCTCCTAGATGGTAATAATTGTATAAAAAAGAAAAACCAAAATGTAGCTGACATGTATACTAACAAGGCATCCTAAAATTGCCTCTGTGCAATTGCACGGATAATTCATTCTGACTTTGCAGCATTTCAGTTTTCTAGTATTTAAACATACGGCAGGAACTCCATTATAACCCAGTTTGTTACAAATTGGTTTTAAGTATAATAATATCTATCACACCATGTTTGCCAAAACTTAACCATCACAGAGAAATTGTGAAGTTGAATAATGGTTATATTACTAAAATTATATTTAGTAATATACATTTTATGAATACTTAGTAATTCATACATTTTATGAATTTCTGATCTATTTTAGAGAAACATTTTGGTTTACTATTTTTTATATTTTTTTAAAAATTCCCACCAAAACCAGGAAAATACTTACAATATCATTTTACAAATTAAGAGTGTGAGCTGCGCAAGAGAAAAATGTACTGATGTATCCCCACCCCTGATCACAGTGAAAATTTCCTTAATGAGCCTTGGCTGGTGGCTCAGTTGGCTAGAGTGTGGTCTTATGCACCGAAAGCTTGCAGGTTCGATTCCCGGTCAGGGCGCATACCTAGGTTTTGAGTTGGATCCTCAGGTGGGGCATGTACAGGAGGCAACCGGTTGATGTTTCTCTCTCACATTGATGTCTCTCTCTCTCTCTTTCTCTCCCTCTCTCTCTCAACATATCCTTGGGTGAAGATCAAAGAAAAGAAAACTTAATGAATGAATGAATAAATCTCTATCCTAACATCTCAGTTGGAATCAAATCACTTTTCTTCTTCAAACTCTACTTCTGTTTGTTTCATATTATAAGCCTCAAAGTAACAATGCCAGGAATGAGAATCACAGGTGTCAACCCTTCTTTCACTAATTCAGCAATGACTGAGTTTCTACTCTTGGCCAAGCATGGTACTCAGTGCTAGAAAAACAATACAAAAGGCACTAACAAACAAACAAAAGACTGTCTCCATCCCTCTCCCATTCCCAGTCAGCAAAATATAAATGCAGAATTGGGATTAAAATAAATAGCGACAGAAATACATTCAACAATTTTAACTGCAATGCTCCCTAAAGACAGAATGTGTCTGTCATTTTTTCTTAGTGGTTCTCTCAACCACCATACCAGCACACTGGGCTGCAAGAATTAGACTAAGCTTTCCAACTGAGGGCTGATAAAATTAAGATTAAAATGTCATGCTATTTTGAAGTTTCTTCTATGAAAAAAATTGTGAACCAAAATTAAAAGAGTTGGGTAGAATATATTGTGAAGTTGAAAATTAGAAACCAAAATTGAACTTAATTAATTAGTAATGATATACCTGTGTGACATAAGGTTTACTATAGAAGAATTTCTGACCCAGAAAGTGAGAAATAACTCAAAGTCAGCAGGTAGACATAGCTAGATAACAGAGACAAGTAATAACATAAGTGTCTTAGAAAAGCTCAGAAAATTCTGTCGTCGTTGTTGCTTTCTTACAAAGAACGAAAGCTATCTGAAAAATAAAAGTATCCATATTTGAAATCTCAGTGTGAGTAAGGATTGAGATATGGATCCCTGCAAAATATAACACTCTGTAGTAAAAGATATTAAGAGGTAAATTTTAGGAGATGGAGATACTAAAGGTAGTACTCTGACTTTGCTCAATTTTACCTTTTAATACTTAAATGGCTCTTCTGTGTGCCAGGATTCCCATGTCACATCAGTTTTAAAAGCATTGTGTGAACAGATGGAATGCTGCTGGAGTTAAATCTGCAGGTATGTGTTGAAAAAAAAAAAAATAAAGGAAAAACAATTGCACCAAGTAAGACACATGAATTCAGAATTCTAATATCACTGGTTATTTTCCACCTTGCAAAGCAAACTGAAAAGTATGCTTGAATTTCAAATGAAAAAGTTCAGTTAATTGCAAAGCTGGCTTACATCCCATGCCCTAAAGTGCCAGACCAAGTTATGAAACTGACTCAGGGTTTTGAGTTTAGTTTAATTTTCCCCCCCTCTTTATCAGTAAACCCCAGGATTTGGACCCTTGGAAAGGCACCTTCACTTGAAAGAGGGGTGGGATTAGCAGAATGGCTCATCTCATCCAACAGTGACATCTGCTGTCCATTTACTACACTTACTGAGGCTGCCATACAACGTAATCTGAAAGGCTAGGAATCAGTTTGCACCTATGCAGGTAATGCCTTCAAGTTTATATTGCAGGGAAATACTCAGAAATGAGGCTTTTTTTTTTTTTTTTCCTGAAGATGTTAGGCTTCAGTCTTTCCGTAAAAGAGTGTAGATTATTTTAAATTTAATTTTGAAATTACATTTCATATATAATTATGTTAAAGAATAAAACCTAAAACAGATAACAAGCTAAATTTTCTAAAAGAGGTAGGTATAGAAGTATATGGAGCAATGGTAAATTTGAATATTACATTTCTATCATTTAAACATAAACAAAGATTTGTACAGTTTCAAGGTAGCACCTTAGGTCTAAATCATTCTCTTAGAAACAAGAAGAAAAAAATAAATAAAAACGATAAACTTTCTTTTTAGCAAGACCATGAAACAAAGAAAGACCCTTAACTCTAAATGATACAACACACCATTACAAACAATACTGAACTGAGCAAGAAGTACCTGAGGGTAAGTCAGGCTTTGGCAGAAGAAAGAATTGAAGGATGGAGGGGATCTAATGGCGATAGATCACTAGAAATACACAAGCATATGTATGTATATGGAAACAGAAGGCCCCAGCCAGTGTCAGAAATGCTGAAACAGAGCTAAGAGCTATCAGGAATGGAGTCCTCAGGGAAATGAAGAGAGAACACCCAACAAAATGCTCATTGGGGCCCAGAAAACACATAAAATATAACTTCTTACATTGATTGAATAATTCTGAGAGGCAAGGATTGTATCTTTTACACAGGGCAGTAGGAAACAAGAAAGGATAAGCCTGCAGATGGAAACTGTTCCAGACCAGTTTGGGTTCTGGGAATCAGAACAGCAGTGGCTCTATAATATCCCCAAACATGAGTCAACAGTATTTCATTGCAGCAAATGATGAGAGGGCTCTCCAGCCACAATGATTGGGTAAAGTCTGTAACCTCTCTCCCACTTCCTACAAGAAGCTCCTGCTACTAGCTAGTCAAAGACATTCAGTATTCCCATATAAGTAACACTAAAGGAATTTGCTTGGCATCCAAGAAGGATACTATAAGAACAAAATTAACGCGGAACATATCAACTCTATCATCAGAAATATGTTGCTATAAAACAGATGAAAAACATAATGAATAAGTGTACATGCCAACATAAATTCAAATAGCTTAAAACATATAACAAGACCATGAGGTGAAATACAAGACCTTGGGGAAGAGGTAGCCAGAGATGAAATCAAACTAGTAGGATTTATGAACAAAAGAGAATTAAAAGACAATATCATTTTAGAAAAGACTAAATTACAAAGAAAAACATGAAGATTAAGCCCCCCCAAAAGTAAAGATTATAAGGAGAAGAAAACAAAATAAATCCCCTCCTCTCATACGTGGAATCTAAAGAACAAAATTAACTGATGAACAAAATAGATCCAGAGACATAGAAGCATGGAACAGACTGACAAATCCCATAGGGAAGGCAGGGGGTGGATGGGAAGGTGGGAAGAGATTAAGCAAAGAACTTATATGCATAACCCATGGACAGTCAGTAGTGTGCTGAAGGCCTGGAGCAGGGGGCAGCTGCAGGGTAGAAGAGGTCAATGGGGAAAAAAGGGGACATCTGTAATATGTTAAAAAATAAAGATAAATTAAAAAACAGAAACAATACAGAAATATAAAAGATAAAACAGAATTACAAAAAATGCTGTCTGTTAAGGGCAAAGTATAACATATAATCAGATATATTTATATTATATATATATTTATGTTCAACTCCAAGATAAATCCTTGTATAATAACTAAGCTGCAGTGATTAAGAAAGTATTATTTGGTAATTTAAATGCAAAGGTCAAGTCACTAACAAAAAAGGAAAATCAATGGGGCACAAGTGTTTTTCACAGCAAAAGTTGCTACTAGAATATGGGAGGAAATATCTTCAAACTAAGAAGAGAAAGAAGCCAACGCCTTATCTTTATCATCCTAAGATATGAGTTAACTATAAAGTCTACAGTTATGAAAACCCATAAATGCAGGGAAAGCTGTTTACAGTAAAGTCTTTTTGAGAAATTTACCATAGGACAGACTTCAGTCAACCTATTATTTATTTATTTATTTATTTATTTATTTATTTATTTATTTATTTATTTATATTAAATTTATTGGGGTGACATTGGTTAATAAAATTATATAGGTTTTAAGTGTATAATTCTATAATACATCATCTGTATATTGCATTGTGTGTCTACTATCAAAAATCAAACCACCTTCCATCGCCATATATTTGACCCCCTTTACCCTTTACTACCTTCCCCCTCCCCCCACTTTTTCTCTGGTAACCACCATACTATTATCTGTGTCTATGAGTTTTTGTTTATCTTGTATGTTCATTTGTCATTTTCAGTTTAGTATCGCATATATGAGTGAAATAATATGGTTCTTGACTTTTTCCATCTGACTTATTTTGTTTAGCATGATACTCTCAAGATCCATTAATGCTGCCACAAATGGCAGTGTTTCATCTTTACTTACGGCTGAGTAGTATTCTGTTGTATATAAGTACCACGTCCACAGACCAATGGAACAGAATTGAGAGCCCAGAAATAAACCCGCATGTATATGGGCACATAATCTTCAACAAAGGAGCCAAAAACATACAATGGAAAAAAGAAAGCCTCTTCAATGAATGGTGATGGGGAAAATTGGAAAGCCACATGAAAAAGAATGAAGCTAGACTACTGTTTGTCTCTCTATATAAAAATTAACTCAAAATGGATGAAAGACCTAAAAATAAGACCTGAAACAATAAATTACATAGAAGAAAACATACGTACTAAACTTATGGACCTTGGTCTTAGGATTTTATGAATTTGATCTCAATGGCAAGGGAAATAAGAGCAACAATAAATTAATAGGACTGAATCAAGCTAAAATGCTTCTGACCAGCAAAAGAAACCAACAACAAAGCAAAAAGGCAGCCAACACAATAGGGGAAGATACTTGAACACAATACCTCTGATAAAGGGTTAATATCCAAAATATATAAAGAACTATACAACTCACCAAAAAAAAAAATTTCAATTAACAAATAGACAGAGGACCTGAACAGATGCTTCTCCCAAGAAGACATACAAATGGCCAACAGATATATGAAAAGATGCTCAACTTCACTAGCTATGAGGGAAATGCAAATCAAAACTACAATGAGATACCACCTCATACCTGTTAGAGTTTCTATTATCAACACAACAGTAATAACAAGTGTTGGAGAGGTTGTGGAGAAAAAGGAACCCTCATTCACTGATGGTGGGAATGTAAATTGTTACAGCCACTATGGAAACAGTATGGACATCCCTCAAAAAATTAATAATAAAGTTACCATATGATCCAGCAACCCCTCTTTTGGGTATCTATCCCCACAATTTGAAAACACTTATGTTCATTGCAGCATTATTCACAGTGGTGCAGGCATGGAAATAACCAAAGTGTTATTAGTAGATGATTAGATAAAGCAGTCAACCTATTTCCGATTATGACAAATACTCTCAACGAGATTAGAAGTGAGCAACAAACCATCTGTAGATTTAAGGGGAAAATGGTGTGGAAAATGTAAAACACATTATACTGACAACTCTGACAGGGTACACATGATCCATCCATAAAAATTAGGAGAGTGTAAGAATGTAGAAAGTAGGATTATCTCCCTGATTTCCTCATATATATAACAGGTGAGAGTAACAGAATATTATTAAGGCTCAAAATTCACCCAAAATAACATAGACATATTAAATAATAAAAGAAAACTATTAAGAAATGACCAATTACAAAAATTGAATGGTGCAGGAGAATTAGAGAAACTAAAGATAACACCTAATCTTAATTTTATTGCCACTCACAGTGGGATCCATTAAATAGTGATTTTTAAAAATAGAGGAAATTTAAATACAGGTAAAATTATAAAATAATGACTATAAAATACATCTGCCCTATCAACAACAAAATGATTATTTATTAAAAATATTTCAAGTATATTAGAAAACAACATTCAATTTTTATATGAACAAGAAACATGCCAAAAAACGACCAAAAATGTTTTTAAAAAAGAGTTGAAAAATACAAATAAGGCAAATGCAAAAACAAGAATTATCAGTCTATTTTTCTAGCATGTTGTTACTTGCCTGTGATTTTATTAATTTTAAACATTTTGTTACGATATTTAAAAATTACTTTTTTTATATTCTTTTCTAACAATTCTAACCTTATGGTTCTAATTGCTTCTTGTTGTTTCTCTCATAATATCTATTTTCTTTAAGTGTTTTGTTGTTTTATATTTTTTGTTCTGTTTTTTGATTTAGAGAATAACAATAGGAAATTCACACCAGTGCAGGTTGCTTCTCCAAATTTTGACTGCATTTCATAATCCTCCCACTTCTGTTTACTTTTCAGAGACATCTGTTAGTTTTTTACTGTTGTGTTTCAAATTTTTAGTTGCAATCAATGTAAAGGATGAGCTATAGGGAGCTTACGCTGATAGAGAGGACTGGAAGTCCATTTGATTTTCTGAAAGAAGTTATTCTTCAGTGTAACTTGTAGGAAGAAATGCAGATTTGGAGACATAAATTTCCTATGGCATAAAAAACCATTTAACAAATAAGACTATTTTGGCTAATACAGAAGAAATATGGTTGAGAGAACAAGAAAGTTGACAGTAAAGAACTCATATGGAAAAGCATTTCAACAGATAATATAATCCATCCTGCTCCCAAGAGGAGAAATTTTGTATTAGTGAAACTTCAAACAGGTATCACTTTCACTCAGTTAATCCACCTAAATTGAGTCAGCAACATCTTGTGATCAACCATATCAAAAGTAGTTGATAGATGAAATGTCATTAACAGAATGAGCAGTTATCCATCACTCAGTAAAAGTTCATCCATCACCCATATACCAAACTTGATTCTATCTTATACTAAACACACACACTACACTGAAAACTGTCAAATTCTGATGATCTAAAAACTTTTCTTCCATGGCTATGTGATCACCTTCAAAGAAAGACAACAGAAAGTCCATGACTGAACAATTTTTAAAAAGGCTGCAGTGATGCAATAATAAATATCAAACTTAAAACTTACACTACAGAGTATAACACTCATTTTCTTGATATAACCTGATAATAAGGTATTCTGTTAAGCAAATACCCTATTTTACATATGATCATATAATCTATACTAACGTTACATAATTTGAATGAAATAAAAAGGGAAAAACTGTAACACAGAAATTGACTTCAATAATTGTCTCTAGTACTATATTACAAGTATGCAAAATTATTGTCAAAGCACAGATGAGTGGTGATTGAACCATGTCAGAAAATTCCTGAATATGGATGTATAATCCAATTAATCATTCTCAAATCATCCAGGGCTTCTGTTTATTCTCTTTAATAAATATGATTATTTATCAATAATGTGAATTTTTAATGTAGGTATCTATTGTGGCTGGAACTTTATAAAAGATGTTGATTCATTCAGTGCCTACAATTCAGATGCATAAGACTTGAGCAACAACTCACCATAAAGCAATTCATTATTTTCTTTTAAATTTTATATCAGACACACACATATATTCACACAAAAAGTTAATAGTGATGAAATCCTAAGTGAGATGAAATATAGAGCCTGTGGTGAAAAATTGCATAAATGTAGCCAACTAGAGTTTTCCGACAACCGTACATTTTTTTTCATAAATTTCCACCTCAAGTAAATGAGAATTTTCATTTTCGTAATATATTGCATATTAAAAATGAACTGTGTTTTCATTGATTTTGAAAGCAACACTTCCAAGTATGAAAGTAATAGCTTTTTGATTGATTTGGTCGGGATGAGTTAGACATTGAAAAGAAAGGGAGAGTTAATCAACAGGGCTTGATATAAGACCTATTCATAGTATAGGTTTTCATTCCTTTGTGTCACTATTCTCTTGTTAGACACCTGATGGACTGTTTGCACTAGGCTGAATGATAAAATGACTATGACTAGAGAGGTAGTAAGTAAAGATATATAAGAATTAAATGCATTTTGAAAGTAAAAGCAGGGACCAAATTTTAGAATTATCCCAGTATCCTGAATAAAAATGGGACCTATTTTTTAAAGTCAGGTACATACGTAAATCAATCCTCAGAGGAAAGACTAAGTCAAAAGCATAGCTAATCAAGATTAAGAATATAACTTTGTCTGCTTTACCAAAGAGCTGTTCTAGAAAATATGCGTGCAAATGACATCTGTTGTCAATCAAATTAAAAATGAATACTGCACTCTGGCTTTAACACCAGAATTTATTTATTTTCTTAACTGACTCAGGAAGCATAGCAAGTTCTCACTCTGAGTCAGGCATTAGGCACTGGAAGAAATACAATCCCTCTCCATCACTGAAAGCTAAGCCAATGTGAGACTTCCATGGTGTGATTCTGGGGCATCAACGTAGAGGTATAAGGTTCTCAGTCCACCTGGAAGGCCAAAGGGAGCATAATGTTGTCCAGAAATGCTAAATAGGGTGTAAACAGAGGACCTAGGATGGAATACTGTGGGACAGGAACATAAGGGGGATGATTCACAGCATGGCTGGGAAGGGAGAATAGAAACAAGCTAGTAACTGGAGGGAAATAAAGACCTGAGGGGGAATTGGATGTAGAACTTAGAAAGATGTTAACATGTCAAAAAAAAGTCCAATACAGAGAAACATTGATGACAAAAAACAATTATTTTCTCAGGCCAAGTCTATGTGGAAGTGAATGAATTGACCTCAGAGAAGAGGAGGGTGTCATTTTGTGTTCCTACATAAAGGAGAGATAAAAAGGAACAGAATCCAAACGTATCAGTTACAATGTGCACAGTTTCAGGATTATTCCAGGACTTCCCAGCAGCCCAGTTTTATGTGGGAGTTAGACAGTTGCATTAATACAAAGGGGATCTGTCAGGTAGGAACAAACAGGATCATGGAATTGAGGATTTTGCCAAGAACTGGTAAACGATGTGCACTGGCATTTAGATCGGATGGATAATGAAACACCATAAGGCCATATGAGCATTAAGGGCTTAAAGAGGGCCAACAATCAGGTAGACTGAAACCAATAGGGTGCGAGAGCCAAAAGACGTATAGAGAGGTTTTCAATTTCTGATTTCAACAGTAGAGGGCTTTTGGTTTCCAACCCTCATGTGCCCCATAAATCATTAATTCCTGTCAGCCCCTGTGGCAAAGCCTTGGTTAATGACCTCATCTTCTCATACACCAGTGGTCTCTTCTGCCAGAGTCTACAAAATAGCCTTTCTGTCTCCAGTCTCACTTCCTCTCAAAAGGATAGATCTTTTAAAATCTCAGAGCAAACTTTCTGAAGTGCAAATCTAATGAGGTCACCAGTCTGCTAAACCCATGTTAAAAATAACATGAACTTGATGCTAGGCAATAAAATAACAGTTATCTCAAAGGCTGTTTAGGGAATTAAAAGAGTTATATAGGTAAGATACGTACAGTGGTATATGGTGCACTGGTTGGTATTACATATGGCAGAAAGAGAATTCAACGTACAGTGGTATATGGTGCACTGGTTGGTATTACATATGGCAGAAAGAGAATTCAACGTACAGTGGTATATGGTGAACTGGTTGGTATTACATATGGCAGAAAGAGAATTCAACGCAGAGATCTAAGGTCCAGCCTTGGCTGTGTCACGTATTGCCCAATACTCTCAGATCACGTAAAACATCTCTGAATCTTGGTTTGTTCATACGTAAGTAGGAGTTAAATTATTTTTGAAGCAGATTTTATTTTATAAATGCTGTGATTTCTTAATTAACTATCAGAATTGTAGCTAGTTCCATGTAGATAAAATTCCATAGCAAGTCTGTATAAAAGATGAAAATGGAGAAATTTCTCCTGTACAAGATATCATTCCTTAATAGAAATTTTTTCTTAACTTTATATTTGAATAATATTGTATTTATAGAAATATTGCAAAAATATACAGAATTCCTGCAGGTTCTTTAACCAGTTTCTCCTAACATTAAAATTTTGCATAACCGTAGTACATTTGTGCAAACTAAGAATTTAACATTAAGACAATAATATTGACCAAACAACAGACTTTCCTCAAATTTCACAATTCTTTCTTTTTCTTTTCACTAAAGTCCTTTATCTACCTAGGATTTAATCCAAATCCAGAATAGGACATTGTATTCAGTTTTTATATCTTCTTGGGCTACTATGATCTGTAAAAATTTCTCAGTCTTTCCTTATTTTTTATGATCTTGAAAATTTTGATGAATAATGGTCAGATATTTTGTAGACTTTCCCTCAATTTGAGTTAGTGTGATCAATTTCATGATTAGACTATAATTATGGACTTGGCGGAAGAATAACAGAGTTAAAATGTCTTTTTGGTCTGCCAGGTTTCTCCACTCTAAGTTACTATTTTTGCTTACAAGCAAATCTATGATGAAACAAAGAAACAAACCAAGTAAATCACCATGGACATATTTCTGAAAAGAGTGACACCTCATCAGGCAGGCCCTGCAGGAAATATTCTAGAAGAAGACATTATCATAGGACATGACAGTTCCATGTGTGTTATTGCCCAAGAAGACCTTCCAGTAGGACAAGATGTGAAGGTGGAAGACAGTGATATTGATCATCCTGGCCCTATGTAAGCCTAGGCTAACGTGTGTCTGTGTCTTTGTTTTGTTTAAAAAAAATCTCAAAAGTAAAATAATAAAATTTTAAAAATTAGTAAAAGAAAGCTTATAGAATAAGGATATAAAGAAATAATTTTTATATAGCTGTACAATGTATTTGTGCTTTAAACTAAGTGGTATTACAAAAGAGTGAAGGCAAAAAGTTTTAAAAAGCTAAAAAGTTTAAACAAAAAGTTATAGTAAGCTACAGTTTATTATTGAAAAAAGAAAAATATTTTTATAACTATATCTTTTTATAAATTTAGTGTAGCCTAAGTGCACAAGTGTTTATAAAGTCTACAGTAGTACATAGTAATGTCCTAGTCCTACCCATTCACTCACCACTCAATCACTGACTCACCCAGAGCAACTTCCAGTCCTGCAACCTCCAGTCATGGTATGTTCTTATACAAGTGTGCCCTTTTTTATCTTTTATATCATATATATATATATGAGGATATTTTTTCCATTGCTTTTCAGAGAGAGTAGGAGGAAGAGAGAAATAGCGATGTGGGAGAGACACATGGAGTGGTTGCCTCCAGCACACTCCCCAATCAGGGTCAGGGATTAAGCCTGCAACTGAGGTACATGCCCTTCGCCAGAATCAAACCTGGGACCCTTCAGTCCTCAAGCCAATGCTCTAACCACTGAGCCAAACCTGCTAAGGCTTTTATTTCATATTTTTACTATACCTTTCTTATGTTTAGATACACAAATGGTTACCACTGTGTTACAACTGCCTACAGTATTCAGCACAGTAGCATACTGTACAGGCCTGTAGCCTAGGGGCAATAGGCTATACCATATAACCTAGGTGTGTAGTAGTCTATACCATTTAAGTTTGTGTAAGTACACTCTATGATGTTCACACAACAATAACATCACCTAATGATGTATTTCTCAGAATGTATCTCCCTAGTTAGACAATGCATGACTGTAGTTATATTTTTATTTAACTCCTAAAATGTTGCAACATCTAAGTAATTATAGTAGTCATTTAAAGAATTCGAAGAGTTCAACTGCTACAGACAAGACATTTTTTGTGTATTTATAATAAATTGAAAACTGAGTACAATGATACTATTTTTCACTGTTATAAGGAGCATTGAAAATGATCATTACAAGGATATTTTATATAATTTCAAGTATCTTTCATCTTTTAGCCAATATATAGCAACATTAATGTATTTAATTTTTATTTGAATAATTAAGTGTCTTTTTATTGAAATTATTGAATTATTTCACATTATTATTTCACATATAACATTGTATAAATCTAAGGAATATAGTATAGTCATTTGATATATTTATATATGATTGCCATTATGAGTACCTGTATCATGTTACAGAATTATCATTTATTTTGGAATAATTAAGTTCTAGTCCCTTTGAAAGTTTTATGATTATAATATAACATTGTTATCTATATGCTGTGCATGAGATCTCTAGGACTTATTTACTACTTGCTGCAAGTTTGTAGCCTTAAACGACAGCTGTCCTATCTTTCCACTTCCCATTCCCTAGTAATCACTTTTATTTTCTGTTTTGACAAGTTTTTTTTCAGATTCCACATATAAATGATATCATCAGATGAATGGATAAAAAAGATGTGATATATATCTATACATGCATGTATATATGCGTGTGTGCATGTGTGTGTGTGTATGTGTGTGGATAGGCATAGTATTCAGCCATGAGAAAAAAGGGCACCTGCTATTTAAGAGCCTTTTCTGAAGAAAGAAATGAGAAGCTTACCTCTTTACTTCCCATCTCTGAAACTTCTGTGCATAGGATGATCTTTTAACATTGACCACTAGGCAACGGTCATGATCTGTATACTGGTGTTATATCACTAGAAATCTCTACTAGAAGGAACTAATCTTAGTACAGATCCCTGAGCTCTGGGCTGCTTCAACTCCAATGGGGCTTGTTCCAGAAGTCTCTAAAGATTCTCATTGTATTTGAAAGTAGCCTCAGTTCATAAATTATCCCCCAAATAGTTACTAGGTATCTGGCTAATTTGACTACCCACTGCTATGTCCACATTCCTTCATAAGGTAGGAGAATGGGAGGGGCTTAAACTCTGGGTTTCCTTCGATAACACAATGCCCTATGTCCTGTGAGTCATGATTATTTTACCCCACTCCAGAATATCTTTCTAGCTTCCACTTATATTTGCTTGTTTTTCAGTCTAAATAAACCTGTATACAATTCAGGAATAAAGTCAGAAATTGAATCTAGTGTTTCTGTATATCATATCTTGGAAAATACACTTTCTCTCTTCTAATGTATCTTTCAAAACAAGTCCAGCTACATTTTTGTAAAACCTTCTGTGGAGAAATACAATCTGGAAAAAGTACCTGTAACCTTCATTACAAGCCATAGAAGTCAATAGATCTTCATGACAGATCTTCAAACCCATATAAAAAAAATCAATATTAAGGTGTTTACCTGTGAGGATTTCAACATTGTGTCATAGGTGTTAACTCGTTCACTCCTTCCCAAACATGTTCTTCTCTAGAAAAAGAGCTAAGTCTAATCAGAAATTTCACATAAAAATAGATCTTTGTTTTCCAAATATTTTTAACATTTTGAAAAAACAAAAAAAAAGTGTTTATTTTAATCCAAGTAAAGATATGTGAATGAAGATAACTTAGGACAGGGGGGATTCCCAAACCAATAGGACATCTTTACTGGATGTGTTTGTCTCATGATCATGGACCCAAATGTCTATATGTTGAGGGTCATAGTCATGGTGATACAATAAAAACCAAAAATCTGTAATTTAGTTTAAGAAAGAAATGATGGCCCGGCCGGGTGTGGCTCAGCGGTTGAGCGTTGACCTAGGATCCAGCTGATCAGGGTTCGATTCCCGGTCAAGGCACATGCCCGGGTTGTGGGCTCGATCCCCAGTCGGGGGCGTGCAGGAGGCAGCCAATCAATGACTCTCATCATTTATGTTTCTATCTCTCTCCCTTTCCTTTCCTCTCTCTGAAATCAATAATGATATATTAAAAAAAGAAAAGAAAAGAAACAAAAGATGTACTGTGTTGCTTCTGCTGTGAGTACCTTTGGGTAAAACTTGCGCAGTGAATAAGCCAGTGTGCAACCACATCTGCTTAACAGAACAGTGTGTGCAGCAGTTTGCCACTTCTGTGCTTAGGAAATAAGTTATCAGCTATAGAGAAGATATTCTCACCTGTGGGGGTAAGTTTGCATAATTTTGAGAGCCCTAATAGTAGGCAGGGAAGAATGAACTCTTGGCATGGAAAATGTCAAAGCTGCAATGGAATTCATCCCCAGGCTGTGTGGTAGATGGATCCCAAGGCCCCATAAGGAGAGCATACAGACTCCAAAGTAAATTGATTTCCATGACTTAAAATTTGTCCCTCCTGTCTATTTTTTTAAATAAACCTGAGCCAATTGCAGAAGAGACATCTGTGGTAGTATCTGAGATACTAGAGCAAAAATTGTTCTAGAATAATGATTTTTTTTTTTCCTATTTTCTCTAGACAGTGGAGATGGTGGGTACATCCTCTTATGTGATGGACTGAATTTTGTAATAAGAAGATTGCATGGCTTAAGAAAAACAACAAAAAACAAATAAACGTTCTTTAACTTTGGCCAGATTTCCGTGGCAAAAGAATAATGCTTTGTGGCCATGAAAACCTATTTCCTTTTCCTTTTGGACACACAGGAATACCATTTTCCCCAGCCTCCCTTACAGTTTAAGTGACCATGCCTGTGAATTTCTGTCAATGGGGAGAAATGCTGTAGGTTACTCCCAAGCCAATCATATTAAAACTTCCTTGTGATTAAACTTCCCCCCCCCTCCTGCTGAAAGGAGAGAGCACAAGAGTCTGCATGACTAAACCCCTATGATCTACCATTACTATATATTATAATGAGATAGAAACTTATTGTAATAAGCCACAAAGATTTGGATACTGTTTATTATAGTAGTTTTCTTGTTCTAGTTAACATAGCTGCCACTATGTCTAAAATATTTATACCTTGATGACTAAAATCTGTTGGTATAGGGAAGTAGAGCTAGGATTAGGAGAAAAAGGGTCTATGCTATTTAAAAATTAAATAAGATAATATTTAACAGCACTTAGAACAATACCTGGAACACTGCAACCACAATATAAGTATTTGTTTAAATAGACTAATAAGTGGACAGGAGGAAGAGACAGGTATACAGACAGTTTTGGTTTTTTTTCTTTTTCTGGAGGTGAAAATCTAAATTTACCTGACTCATTGCCTGATCTTTCTGCTACATTGCAGAGGCTTGCCCTCCTCTAATTGGCATATTACATGTTGTATTTCTACCTCAACACTCAGTCCCACACCCAATTTTCTTGTCACTTTATGTTATTTCCCTAGAAAAATTTACCAACACCCTTGAAATCTATTATTTGTGCTCTTTTAGGATGATACAGTTTATATCTCTAATTCAAACTTATCCTTTGAGGTTACACCAGGAAAGCCAATTTTCTACTTAATATCAAGTCTCAAAAACATTCCAAAATTCACATATTGAAGAGTAAACAAATGCTCTTTCTAATTTATTCAGCTTCTCTCATTGATTTCTATTTTGGAAAACTGCAAAACCATCAATCTAGTTGTGTTAGCCAAAAACCTAGAAGCTATTCTTTGCACCATGTGGACCCACCCTTCTTAGAACCAAATAGTTGATCAGCAATTCAGAAAAGTGTACCTCTGACATGGCTTTCCTACCCGTCTTTCTTTTTTTTCCACTATCCTAGTCCACAGTACTGTTATGAACTGAAGCTATAATCCATGAAGCCATCTTTCTATGTTTATTTAGCTTCCATGTAATCTACTCTAGTTACAGGGATGATTTTTTTCCAAATGTAAATCTAGTTAGCATGGGCCTCAGCTAGAAACCCTTGTATGACTTTCTTTTTCTTTGATAAAGATCAAACCCTTTATTATCTACTACCAGGCTGTGTGTGCTATTGTTCTTGCCCATTTCCAGTGCCATCTTCCTCCATGTGGTCCCTTGCTCTCTGAGGTTCAATCACACGGGTTTTCCTTCAGTCTGTAATGTTTCACACTTCTCAGCACTCACTACATGCAACTGCACTCTCTCTCTCTCTCCCCCTCTCTCTCAGATTCTCATTCTACAGGGCTTTTTCATTTCCTAGTGAACTGCTAATTATCATTCATACCAGGGTAACTTCCTCAGTAAGTTAGAGCCTTGTAGCAGCATGTGTGCTTCTTGCATATCCTAGAGCCTAGCAGCAATCACACATATTATCATTTGGTTCATACCCATCACCACTCCTCCTACATTAAGCACCATGAGTACAAAACTATGTCTAGCTCTCTTAACCCTTGATTTTTCTTTTTAAAAAAATAAATTTCACATTACTCATATTTATTGAATAATAATTTTCCACTTAACCAGTTCTAAATGTTAACATCGGGAAAGCTTAATCTGCCATATCTTTGTCTTTTTTAAAAAAAGAAAAAGGTAATTGCTGTTCTCTAACCCTGGATTTTTCAACAATCTCTGTTTAATAAAGGAGTTCTATGCATTTTTTTCTTGAATGAACCTGGTGGGGAGAAGGGTGTGACAATTCATTCCTTTGTTTCAGAAGAACATACAACAATGAGACTTTTGAATACAGAAGGGCAAACAAGTACCTGAAATAAATTCTGAAATGAAAAGGTTTGAGATAGTGAGGTGATAAGCCTCTCAGTCTAATAATAGAAACAATAACTATTATTTCAGTGCTTAAAATTGCTTCTGTATAGGTTATTATAGTTATAAAGAGGATGGCCTTAGATGGAGGTGTTAGAAAATACTTTTATTCTTTAGAATGGAAACTGGAAGACATCATCTAAAGCATTCCCATGGGTGTAGTTAAGCCCTACAGGGTATAATAATATTAGAACCTGGTACTAAATATGCTTTGAGGAATTTAGAGAAAAGCCTGTGCTTTTCTTTGGGATGAAAGCAGAGATGCAGAGCAGCATTATTCTGGCAAAAGTTGAGCTTCTATTGCAAGCACATTATGACAGGTCAAAGCAATAGCAAGAACAGATTTTAATCCACTGATATATTTCTCAAGATTTTCCATAAAATGTCTAGAGACAAGAACCTGATAGAAGCCTGTCTCATGGTCAGTTCTGGTGGGTTTTAGAATACTGCTCCATTAGCTTGAACAGAAGTGTGACTGTGAAATTTGAAGTAGTTGAGAACATCTGGGTACCATTTGCCTCTCGAAAGAATATTCAATCTCTCAAACATCTATCTTTATTTATCCTAATAAGTAAATAAAATCAAACACATCATTCAATAATCTAAATAATTTCTGAGATGCCCAAAAAGGAAGGAGTGCCTGTCCAGAAGTTACTGTAAATTCTTCATCTGCCATCCAGTCTGATTTGAAGTAAGATTTAAATCCCAACTTTGACCTTGGAAATCATCCAGTTTTTAAGATAAAAATGAAGCATTTCTATTTTGAAGCACTATGAGGCAGCCCAATATCAGTCACAGAATGCAATTACATTAAAATATATATTTAAAACCAAGTGTTGCTCTCAAGATGATAATTTAGAGAGCAATCTGCAATGTACAACTGCCCAGGGTCATGCCTGAGCCTACAAAAGTATTGCTGAACCTTCCTTGATACTTAACCCCTTCTTTATAGTACTTAACTTCTGCTCCTGAGCAGGGCATATGTAAAAATGCTTTCAATTAACTATTTAATGAGTTCTGTCTTTGGATTACTGGTGACCTCTCTTCTAACCTCTCTTTGATTTTTTTCCACTTTGGTACAGACCTGGAAAATTTCTTACTTTTTTGTATACTGACAAGGGTTATGAGGTTTTATTGTTACTTTTTATTGTAAATTCCTTCATACACTTGAAATACTAAAGGTTATCCAGGAACAGCAGTGTGAAGAGGAGGGTCTCTGGGACGCACAGCCCAGGCATTTTTCAGGACACATCTATTACAAGTGACACAATAGGCTCTTGTTCCCAGAGATATTTTAGAATGAACTTAAATGAAGAAAACTATGAGGCATCACAAAGAAGCAAATAAAACATTACATGTTAAGTTAATATAACAGAATTGATCAAATTCACATTAACTGTATTCATCAATATAACATGCAATTATATTAGTTATGCATCTAACAAATTATGCTATCTAAACTCATAAAGCTAGTATTCTAACAGGAATAACTTCTAGCTACAAATCAGGACGACATAAAGGAGAATTCATTAAGTATTATAAAAGAAATAAAAAAGTGTTATGAAATAGAGTGTAAGCAACTCAAGGAAGTTTTGGGCCTAGTTATATCTTATTAAATCACAGCATCCCTGGCTAATAGCTAAGAAAACCTGCACACAGGTTAAATGTGTACGTCTCAGTACTTTTAAATTTATACAATAGGTTTATTGATATTTTTTCATTGGATTGATGAGATGATTAAATAAAAGAGTATATGTAAATGCCTAGCACTTTGTTGGGTACCCAATAAGTATTCCATTAAAGTAGAGCTCTGCCATTCCTGTATGAAAACACTGTGTGTAGAGAGATTACTTCTGACTGTGATTGAAAAAGACAGAATATCTCAGTGAATTTTAATATAGGAGGGGAATTTATTCATGATAAATGAGCTCAGTTTTTCAAACAGAAATTGTGAAGAGGGTTGCAGGAGATTCCATGTAAAACCAATGGAAAGAACAAAGACATGAAGTAAAAGATGCCTAAGAAGCTGCCGAGTGCAGCCTGATCTGAGCAAGAAAACAATTTGAAGAAATGGTTATAGAACAGACAAGAAATGTCCCCCAAGCCTGTTGTAGAGAACCTGGGATTATAATACTAAACCCTCTGGATGTGGTTCTTCTTGTAATGAGGAATCCCTGAATGTTTTACCTATGGGGATTCTAAAATAATACTTCTAAGAAAACAAATCCTTTTGTTAAATATATGACAGAAATTCCACGTGCGATGCTTTTTTTTAGCAATTTCTAATATATATTAACACAGTGACAGCAAAAAGCAAACAATATTCAACATTAATCTAGATTTTTTAAATGTATTCACTAACTCTCCCTTTTCCCTGCATGTAGCACCTATTAAAAACCATCACTTTGGCTCGGCCAGCTTGGCAGGGGTTAGCCAGGGACAGAAGGGTCTTGGATTGATTCCAGTCAAGGGCTCATACCTAACGGTTGCAGGCTGGATCCCCAGCCCCATCTGGGGCTCATGCAGGAGGCAACCGATAGATGTGTCTCTCACATCAATGTTTCTCTCTCTGTCTCTCTCTCTCCCTCCCCTCCCCCTTCCCCCGGACACACACACTCTCTCTCTCTTTCTGGAAAACCATGGGTGAAAAAATCCTCAAATGAGGATTAAAAACACACACACATCACTTCAGGCATCACTGGAACATACTTAGAGAAATCAGAACTAGAGTCTGCTTTGGGAAGACAATTCTGACAGAACTATCAATTGGAAGAGGGGGATTTAAATGCTAGGAGGCCATTTTAGTCATTCAAT
The DNA here is from genome assembly GCF_054644295.1 of Miniopterus natalensis. Classification (NCBI taxonomy): domain Eukaryota; kingdom Metazoa; phylum Chordata; class Mammalia; order Chiroptera; family Miniopteridae; genus Miniopterus; species Miniopterus natalensis. Next base: position 41,259,344 of record NC_142082.1, read on the forward strand.
TGCAAGCTAATATGTGAATGACTTAGACTGGAAAAATAAAATTGAGTAAAAGGCATGAATCAGAGGTAACAATCCTTAGAATATGATTGGCTATATAAAAGGTACAGAATATGCAAGAACCAGTAGAGACTCTAAAACGTTAAGCCCAAATGACTGCGTGCCAGGTGGTATACATAATAAAACTGGAAACCTTGAAGGGAGGACAAGACTTGGAACGAAATGGACACGTTCTGGAAGTGCTGAGCTTTCTGGCCTAGCTTGGCTAGGAAGTATTCAGCTGACAATTTGGTTTCATGTCAACCAAACTTAATTTGAAACCCAGCAAGTGCCAGATTCAGAACCAAATGGGAAGGACTAAAAGAGGAATAGACACTATTTCTACTAGAGGTCTTACATTTCCTGGACTCACTCCCACATTTGAGCAGACCCAGAAATCTTTCAGAGGGAAATCTTGGACATGCTCATGTGTCCCCCCAGCCTGTCCACTTAGACAAATGTCTGTGAGCGACCTGACTTTCAAAACAGAACATCATCCCTACCTCACACTAGACAGTCTGCCAAAGAGCACAGCTCGGTCCTTCTGTGGATGCCCAAACTTTCAGTATTCCAGTCTCTTTCAGGAAATAAAATATTGCATTATTTGCCACCAATCTGCTATGGAAAGTTTGATATTAGAGAATCATATTTCATGGAGAATTACTTGAAGTGTAGGGAAATCATCCTTTTAGGAGGCATCTAAGAAAGTAAAAGAGACTGCTGCAGACAGTTCATGCTCGGCAAATATTCATGCACTTTCAGATATTTTGGAGACTTCTAGTTATGTTGAGATCATATGAAAATATTTGACCAGTAGACTATGAGTTGAAGTGACATATATCACTTTTAACCGAGGCAGTTAAAAGCCCCTGTCTTACTCTTAAGCTCTCTCTTTTTCTGCCTCAAGATTATATGTAATGAGTGTCATAAAGATAGACAAAGGTATCCCTACTGACATTGGACTTTTTGTGAGCAATGAATAAACTTTGGTTTGGTTAAGCCACTGAGAATTAAGATTTAATGTTTTTGAGGTTACTTTTTGGGTGTGTGTGTGTGTGTGTGTGTGTGAATAGAATGGGATTCATTCAGAGCCCAAGGGGTGGAGAGAGCAGCTCCACATGAACTAGGTTTTCTCATGTTGAACTTCTTATAAAAATTGCTGATGGAAAATGTTCAACAGATGACAGTTTTAGAAATCCAGTGCTCTACATTGTATTAATGTTATTTTTATTTCATTTGAAATCATGAGAAAATTATACATTTAGACCATAAACTGTAATAGGATTTTTTTTTATTTCTGATTTGCTTTTTGATGTTACACATAATTCTCACAGAACTTAAAACTGTATTCATTATATTGATATCATTGAGTTTATTGCCCACATGTCTGATGGGTTTATGACAGCCCTTGAAAGAATTCTCTCAGATCTCAGAAGTAGAAAGAACTATGATACTCCTCAGAAACTGTTACAGTTTTAAGAGAAATAATACTAGAAAAGAATAAGAGAAAATGGAAGATAGGACATTATTGAAGGGATTATTTGCTGACAAAAGGGAAAAAAGAATATATGTAATTAAAATTATTTAGGTTTCACTTACACATTGCACAAGGTTATGCTTGGAGACATATTGTTTAGAAGTTGACAAGGAAAAAATTGGGGCCAAGGTCTAGGCTTGTTTGAGGTCATGGGAACTGGTAAGCATGTTTCACTATGCAGATTATTAGTTACATTTGGATCGCTCATTTTTAAAAAGTATGTCAAACTGCCAAAGAAAAATTGATAAACCTAATTGTTAGTCACTCAACCAACATGTTGAAGGGTTCGGAAAATTTCTCATATGAATAATGGTGAATAGTCAAAGGATGATAAGTTTGGGGGCAGAGAAGACCTGAGGTTTTTGGAAAGGTTATTTGTATGAATTTGTTATTGGCTGGGGTGGAGGCTATCTGGCCCCTAACTTCACATATTTAATAGGCTGCCATGTCTTAGGTAGAAACACATAAAACTGCCTTTTTGTAAGCCAAAAGGTTGAATATTGACAATTTCATATGATTCCAACTAATAAAACAGGAAATACAGTTATTTCTGAATTGTTCATTAGGGCTAATTTGGAATAATAGTTATAATCTAAAGAAGTTAGATTTTAGGCTACAATATGATAGAAATGATATCTAGAGTTTTCAGAAGTGAAAATATAGGTGAATTATTAAATCGTCAAGTAAGTTTTATCAGAGAGTTCATTTAAGAATTCTATGCTTTGAATTTTATGTTGGCTATGCAATCCTTTTTAATAGCTTTATTACTATGGATCTTATAATATGCTATAACTTTTAAAACATTCTGATGAAGATATTCTTTAGCGCCGGTGTTCTCAATTTAAAGATCTGCTTGCAAACAAAGGATAAGCCTAAAAAATACAAACAGGGCTGCCTTCATAGTCATGCAAATTGCTTACACAGGGCCAGTGCATGTGCTACCTGGTTGTCTTGAAATTCTTTGTAACTTTTGAACAAGTGGATCTACACTTTCATTTTGCTCTGGGCCCTGAAATTCATGTAACCAATCATAAATGCACACTCTTCTTAAATTTGCATGGAGATTAAGATATTAAATGTGCATTAATTCTAGGCCATCAAAGGCTAGTTTATCACTTTTTAAATACATTTAGAAATTGTCCTTATAAGACAAAATTTATTGTCCCAAATATAGTTTTGTACTATCTATTTTCTATAATCTACGTTAATGTGCATTTGGAAAAGTAAAACATTTCTGAAGAGCTCTGATGTTTTATGTATCAATTAACCATAAAATGTCTCTAAAGGTATTAATAAAATAATTATGGAAGAACATTTTGGAGGAGCAAAAATCAAATCTCTGACAACATATCAAATTCATTTCTTAAAAATTGATACATGTGAAACAAAAAATAAAAGAATAGCAGAAAAATGCAATACCATTGTGAACACAGCTTCCAGGCAACCCATTAAAATGAGAGCCAGACACAGGTAGCAACAGATGTGTCTACCATAAAAAAAAGTAAAATTAAATCAAGTGAAAATTTTCAAATGAGATAACTGTTCAATGAAAAGGAAAAAGAATAAAAATCACATCTGCTTACATAGTGATGAAAATGAAAGATTCTGCTAAAACTTTAAGTTGAAAATTAAGGTATAGGTAAAGCAATCTATGTGCATTCATCCAATAAAGAGAAAATAATGAATTAGTGGATAAATGCCAATTTTCGTTTTGAAATCATCAAAAAGAAGAAAATTGAGATTGTGGTTTATAAGATTCTCTGCCAAATTGCAGATAATCCAGCAAAAATTCTAGAAGGAAACAAAGTATATTTATTTTGAAAACAAATGCTTCACTTTTGTTCTTTAAAAAACATGCATGAGTTTTTTTCCCTACTTTAGTGATCATTTGACTTGAAATTCTTAAGACCTTATGAATTTTTCAGAAGTGTTAATGAACAAATCTCTTAGTCATTGAAGAATAAAATTTAAAATTATTCATTATGCTATTATTAAAATAATAGCACAGGCAGTTTATTAAAAAAAAAAAAAAAAAAGTCAAGTGATTGTGGAGCACTGAGGATGGAGGGAGCGAGATCTACCATAGAGATTGCCAGAGCCATCAGAATGAAATCTGAAGCCTATTCAAGAAGAACTTCCGTCTTTGGCTATACACTTCTGAAACTGATACAAAATAATATGGAATATAAACTGTAATAGAAAAATACATTTTAAAATTAAAAATTAAGAAAAGAAAGATCTGTGGACTCTTCAAAGTAGGACTGAGAAGGTGGTGATGAAAACTGAATTCCAGCATCCCTCATGTGGACTTCGCTATCCAAAAGAAAAAGAATTGAGAGCGAAATTTTCAAAAATACTTTGTGAATTTGGTGTGGGGAAGGCAACCAGTAAAATATTACTTTTTGGGGTAAAAACTGAAGAAATTAGTAAGCATTTATGCTCCTTTCCTTTCTCATTGGCTTTTGCTGTTCTCCCTCAGATCTCAGGCACACTATGTTTAGAAGGTTCTTTGATCCATCTTATGTTTATGATCTTTTTAAATTTGATTTTTGATGTTGTTGTGACCTTTAATCATATTTTAGAAAAGTAGAGTAGGGTAAAGATTCCTGAAGGTCCATGGATATAGGATCTGATAAGAGATTTGTGGAATCCCCTGGGTGCCTGCTTCTGGAGGATGACTTCCTCATATTGTCAACTTCTGGAATTCTTGCTCTGAATTCATTTTAAAGCCTTGAACACAGGTCTTCTCTGCCTACATTTGTCCCACCAAGAGGCTCCTTTGTAACCTTGAAACATGCAATGTGACCAATTATTGGCTGCCAAAACAAACACAGAAATAAGCTTTTAGAACGCTCTGGCCTCCTACACTGAAAACAGTTGCTTGGTTAACAGAGGAGCACTGTATCAACCTGATCACTTTCCAAATACAAGTTTTCTTTTTTACCCTACTTTATGAAGTAATGTAGAGATAGTCCATGTAATTCCTTCTGCTTGATCCACTGTAGACAAACATATGAAAATTAAATTAGGGTAAAAGCAGGCTGAGTAACTGCTTATTAAAGGCATTTATAACAATGTCAACTAGTTTCTCTGAGTAGAACAGATGTTTAGAAAACAATTTCGCAGGGGACATGGTAGAAAAGTGGGTAGCGGACACATGATGGGAAGAATTAGGAACAACCAATTTTCTGTTGTTCTTGTTAAGGCAGTATATATAGCAAGTGACCATGCATTTTAAGCACAGTAGGATGACATTCAGCTTAGCTTAGCAGTTCAGTAACTAAGAACAGTTTGAAAATACATGCATATGTGTATGCTACACATTCATATACAAAATCAGTTGCCCTGAATATATTTCACATAAATGGATCTTTTTATTGAGTTTTATAGGGAATGTATATGCTTTAGATACCTCAAAAATATCTAATATTCCATACTTTTGTCTATTGAGGAATATTCTTACAGACAAATAATTATCAGCAGAAAATCCACATTCCGAATGGCTTCATTTCCATCTCCCCATCCAGGGATAAATTTCATGAGTTAGGAGGAACAGTGAGATCTCTAAGACATTTGTAGTAGTATCTCTAAACTATTAGTTTTGATAGCCTGTTTGGTTGAACAAATTCTAAGTATGGAATATAAGAAACAGAAAATAATATATTACTTTTGGAAACACTGATAAACATAACCTCAGTATATAAGTTGTTCTTCTTAGATTGAAACTGGAACTAGCCCATTACCAAAATCATCTATATTTTTCTAATAATTGTCAAAGGTGAACAGGTTGCAAATTATCTAACTATCCTGTATTTCTGTCTTGTTGCATGTTTTATAGATAAATATAATGCATTAACATCAGAATAGCATATTATTAAATGTTAATGCAGAGTTCTATATTTTCTAGCATTTCTAGAGAAGCAAACTATTGATAAGCTGTATTTACAAATAACTCTTATCTACTTTAGTGAATTGCAAAATCTAGCATATAAAGGCATCAAGAAATGATTATTTAAATGATTTAATTATAATACATGTTTTTGTATTGATAATGTTACTAATTATGCTTTAATAAACCAGTCCTAACAAAATAGAGCACAAATGTTTAATACAACAATCCAATCTTATTTGTAGCTCAGACTAATACTTCAAGTGTAATTTCTCTGTTAGTAATTTATCCTGACTTTTGTAGTTTTGTGTGGTTTTTGAATGCAGAACTATTGTAGCAATAGCTTCACTGCTATTGTTGAACAAAAGAATCATTGTAAAACATTTCTATTATTCAATCATCACACCTACTATGAGCAAGTCATAACATCTTTTAAGATAAATTATAACTCTGTTCTAAGAGAGGTAAATGTTACCCCAGGTAAATATTCCCTGGTAATTCATTTTACATTTAATCTCAATTGAATGCCTTCTAGATTCCTGGAATTATGACTAAGTCTCTGAGGCTTTTATACTTAAATCAAAAATCTTACTGTAGCCCTGGCTGGGTGGCTCAGTTGGTTTTAGCATCGTTCCATACATTAAAAGGTTGCAGGTTCGATTCCCAGTCAGGGCACATACCAAGGCTGCGGGGTCGATCCCCAGTGGGGGCACCTATGGGAGGCAACCGATCAATGTTTCTCTCTCTCTCTCTTTCTCTCCTACTCTTTCTCTCTAAAATCAATAAACATATCCTCAGGTAAGAATAAAAAAATTCTTAGCATAAAACCTACACAGTAAACCCTTTATCTTTTTAATTATTTAATAATTTACTACAAGCAAGGATGACCTTATTCAATTTTGTAAAATGACTACCTAGGGAATCTCCTGATCCATAATATAACCTCAATATTTGTTGAATAAAGAGATATTGTGAGCCTTCCCAACTCGCTCCGAAGCAGACTAGTTCCAACTGCAAAAGGGCATTGTTTCTAGAACATAATCACTCTCATCAGTGCCCTCATCTAATCAATTTTATATTCCCTGTATCTATTACTATACCTGGCATCCAATGGGAACTAAATCAATGTTTGTTCAGTGAATGAATGAATGAATGGGTTAGATGAATGATTAAACCAATACAGAAATTTTTAAAATTATAATCTAAGACTAAAAGCATATTATTTGTAATTAGAATGATTTTCAGTATTTATATTAGTATTTGATAAAGGAAGATTCACTTTCCTGTTCTATTTAAATTTTACATATAGGGATCAACTTAATTATATATTTCACCATTTGTTCAATAGATATATATTGAACATTTCTTATCTTCCCATGTACCCTGCTACACACAATGAGGAAATACTGGTATGTTTCAAGACATAATGGGGATTGTAATCAAAAGGCATCATAAATGGCATTATGCCTAAAGGTTTGTTTTAAATAGATAATACCTTGCCTGGCTGGTGTCACTCAGTGGTTGAACACTGACCCATGAACCAGGAGGTCACGGTTAGGTTCCTGGTCAGGGCACATGCCCGGGTTGCAGGCTAGATCCCCAGTAGGGGGTGTAGAGGAAGGCAGCCAATTTATGATTCTCTCTCATCATTGATGTTTCTATCTCTGTCTCTCCCTCTCCCTTCCTCTCTCTGAAATCAATAAAAAATAAACAAACAATATCTTGAATTTTTTTCTTGTTAAAAATATAGCAAATGCATTTATAGGTTAATATGCAATCCATTTTAAAATGTCAGATAAAGGGACTTTTTAAAAAAAATATATCTTTTATTGATTTCAGAGAGAGGAAAGGAGAGGGACAGAGAGAGATAGAAACATCAATGATGAGAGAGTCGTTGATCGGCTGCCTCCTGCACGCCCCCGACTGGGGTTCCAGCCCGCAACCTGGGCATGTGCCCTGACCGGGAATTGAACCCCGATCACCTGGATCCTAGGTTGACTCTCAACTGCTGAGCCACGCCTGGCCGGGCAAGGGACATTTTTAAAAATGAATAAAACTTGATATTTCAAAGAATTAGTGTAGAAAATTAAATAACTGGTCATCAGCATATTTGTGAAATAGACATTGAAAATAGTTTTCTAATATGGCTATTGTGCTCTTAAATGACATATAATAATTTTGCAACTCATTTTTCATCAATAGAAAACCACAACATAGTTACTTAAATCAGAATTTAAGTATAAATAACTCACATTGATAATATTTGAGGCATGTTTCATCTATATTTTTAAGAAGAAAAATTATGAAATTTAAACACTGTAAACATTTTAATGGGTGCAAATACAATACTTAAAAACTCACAAATTAGGTCTTTATTTCAAGATCTATTAAGTGACCTAAGATGATACTTATTTTCTAAAAATTTTAAACTTCTAAAAATGTTAAACTTATTTTCTGATAAATGTGATCCATTTACAAAAATCTTGAAAGGATTTTCTTTTTGTTAAATTAAAAATGAATGTGTACAATAGGAAGGTGCTAGGCTAGAGTAAATTTAGCAACTGTCTTATTTTATATATATATATATATATATGTACATATACATATATATATATACACACATACATAATAAATTTAAATTAGACTTTTATCATTAAAAGTTGACAAGCCCATTTGCTTTTATAAAGAAAAGAAAAGGAGTATTAAAGAAAGTTAAATTAGATTTTATCATCTGTTTAATTAGTTTCAGGCCAATTTAGTTTAGGGATATGCTGGTGAAAGACAAAATGAAAGTTTATTATTATTTCCCTCCCTTTGAATCATTTTTTAATTTTATTTTTTAAATTTCTTGGCGTGACATAGGTTAATAAGATTATATAGATTTCAAATGTACATTTCTATGATAAATACTTTGTATATTGAATTGTGTTCCTACCACCCAAAGTCAAATCATCTTCTGTCACCATATATTTGGCCCCCTATATCCCCACTACCCTTCCTCCCCCTTTCCAACATTCTGTGGTCTTTGTCTATGACACAGTTAGTTTTTTTAATTAATTAATTTTTATTTATTTATTTATTTATTTATTTATTTATTTATTATTTTTAGGAAGGGAATGGGAAAGAGAGAAAAACCAATGAGAGCGAGAAACACTGAACATCGATTGGCCACCTTGATCTACTGCCTACCACATGACCCCACCAGGGACTGAGCGAGCCCACACTGCAGCCACCGGGCCACATGCCCCAAATGGGACTAGAACCAGAGACCCCTCGGGTGCACAGGACAATGCCCAACCAACTATGTCACACTGGCCAGGACAATGAGTTACCGTTTATATCCCACATGAGTGAAATAATATGGTTCTTAGCTTTTTCTGAATATTTTGCTTAGCATAATGTTCTGAAGGTCCATCCATGTTGTCACAAATGGCAATATTTCATCTTTTCTTCTGGTAGAGTAGTATTCCATTCTCCATATCTTTTTTATCCAATCATCTATCGAAGGACACTGGTTGTTTCCATGTCTTGGCCACCACGCATAATGTTGCGATTAACATATATATATACACATACATATATGTATATATATAATCTTTGTGTATAAATGCTTTCAAATTTGTTGGGTAGATAAGAGAAGAGGGATTGCTGGATCATATGGTAACTTCATTCTTAATGTTTTGAGGAACCTCCATACTGTTTCCGTAGTGGCTGTACCAGTCTACATTCCCACCAGCACTGAATGAGGGTTCCTTTTTCTCCAAAACCTCCCTAGTGCTTGTTACAACTTGTCTTGTTGATAATAGCCATTCTAACAAGTGTGAGGTGGTATATCTCATTGTAGTTCTGATTTGCATTTCTGTAATTGCTAGTGAAGTTGAGCGTCTCTTCATATATCTCTTGGCCATTTGTATGTCTTCTTGAGAGAAGTGTCTGTTCAGGTCATCTGCCCATTTTTTAATTGGATTGTTTGTTGGTTTGTTTGGTGTTGAGTTGTATGAGCTCTTTATATGTTTGGGATATTAAGCCCTTGTCAGAACTGTATTTTTGCAAACCTCTTCTCCCATTCTGTTGGTAGCCTTTTTGTTTTGTTGGAGGTTTTTGTTTTGTTTTGTTTTGTTTTTTGCTGTGCAGAAGCTTTTTAGTTTGATATAGTTCTGTTTATTTATTTTTGCCTTTACTTCCCTGGCCTTTGGGGTCTAATTCATTAAATGTCTCTATGACCAAAGCACATAAGTTTAGTACCTATGTTTTCATCTGTGTAATTTATTGTTTCAGATCTTATATTAAGGTATTTGATCCATTTTGAATTAATTATCGTACATGGGGACAAACTGTAGTGTAGTTTCATTCTTTTTCATGTGTCTTTCTAATTTTCCCATCACCATTTATTGAAGAAGCTTTGTTTCTCCATTGTACGTTTTTGGCTTTTTTGTAAAAAATTATTTTTCCATATACATGAGGTTTTATTTCTGGGCTCTCAGTTCTCTTCCATTGGTCTGTGTGTGTCTGATCATTTTCATGAATGGTAACTGACCTGCCTTGTTAAAAGGTATATAAATGCTTATTCAAACTCATTACTATAAAACTCATGATTTGTTTTATTTTTAGTGAAAGAGATTAAGTTTCCATCACATCAATGTGAAGCATATAATGAATGCAGAACTTATATTCATAAGACATAGATTTCTTAAAATTATCATATTTCATATTTTAATTTTTATCTTTGAACTTTTATAGTTTTTAAATGAATCTTTATATAGCATTTATTTTACTTCTTCAATATCCTGTGCCTAAGAAACTTTCCCATTGATCTCTTGTGACCATATTTCTCTCAAAAGCCAGCCTCCTGTCAATGTGCATTAACTGCTTCAAAACTATAGGGGGCTGTGTGGTTAAGTACTGCTGACCTGAAATACATATATCCAGAAACTGCTCTGCTCTGACCAGTCACATCTTTAAAGCACATTCATAAAATGGCATTCAAGTGACTATGGAGTACGTTTATTGAGTCTGCAAAGCATTATAGACTAGTAATACACCTGCAGAAAGCTGAGTATGCATGAGTCAGTCAAAAACTATGTATGGCAGAGTGTTATAAAAGATCATTAGGTGAATTATTATTTTTTGCAAGCCAAACTTTGGGGTATTTGGAGTTGAGTTGTGACAGTTGTCAGGAGAGGACTGCACATGGCCCAGAAAATCATAAATAACAAGAAGAGAAAAGCTGGGTTGTTTGAACGGGGAACCTTATGGACCATTATGATCCTAAGAATTCTATGGGATCAGTAGAATTATAAACTTGAATTAACATCCAGAAAAAAACAGAAAGGGGAATTTCTCTGAAGTATTTAATCAAAGCAAAAAGATCAGCCAAGTTCAAACTGAAAATTTAGCCAAGTATGTGAGACATAGGTCAAAACAAATCAGACAGAGAATAAAAAGGAAAACAAAAATTAGAGTCTGAAATAATGAAAAATTGCACAAATTTTACTAAGATATTTGTGCACAGAAAATGGGTTCACAGTCCACTATGGATTATCTTCTACTTATTTAATTCCTTGATTTTTCTTCCCCAGAGAAGTGCTCTCTCATGAAACAGTGCAAGAAGAACATAAGTGTACACATATACTGTCTGGACAAATTGAGAGAAAATGTATGAGTTACAGACAAAAGAAATACAATTGTTTTCCTCAAAGTAAAAGTAATAATTATTTGTCTTGTTTTTTAAAAGAGAGAATTGGCGATCTAGAAGGAAGAAAGAACCCGGAATGTTGAAAGAACTGAAACGATGAAGAGTGTTTGTGTGACAAAGAAGACCACATTATGCAGGTCCATATAAACCATGATACAGACTTTGTCTTCAGTTTTTAAAATTATATATATATTAGAGCAATAAATATACCTGGTAAAAAACTGAGAAGTACCAAAATATTTATGTTTAAAAAATAGCATTCCTATGCCCAAGCACTTTATACACCAAGTCTCTTGCTACTGTAGGCAAAAATAATCAGCCTGATCGAATGTTTTGCTATTCAATGTTTTGGTATACATGGCTAAATAACTTTTATTAAATAGGCAGCAATTCTTTTCCTTTTCTTTTTTTTAATCCTCACCCAAGGACATGCTGAGAGAGAGGAAGGGAGAGAAAGAGAGAGAAACATCGGTGTGAAAGAGAAACACTGATCAGCTGCCTTCCATACACACCACAAATGGGGATCAAACCTGCATCACAGGCATGTGCCCCGACCTGGAATCAAACCAGCAACCCTTTGGTGCATAGGACAAAGCACAACCAACTGACCCACTCCAGCTGGGCTAGGCAGCTATTCTTGGCACTATTCATTGACTTTCTGTTACAACATCAAGGCCCATTTTCCTTTTCCCCATTCAACTAATACAGTTTTAGCAAAGTTCTGATTAAAGTAATAGTTGTATCTACAATTATATCATTCAATTCACATCACTAGCGTATTATATTTCTTTTCATGTAAAGCTTTTTGCTTTCCTATAATTTATAATTGCCATGGTATCTATCAATCTGCACAGTTTGCCTTATATCTATCATATCTTTCTATATACCTATTTTTATCCTCAAATGTTCTAGCAGATCTGTCAAATGCTTAGTAATATCTTTTCCATATATTCCAACACATCACTGTAAGTTATTGACTTTCTTTCTTTTGGGCTTGTAAAATACCCTCTCACAGTTATTAGTTATCCTATTCTGATGAATACCATGGGCCCCAAATATTCTTACTTCTGGATCATTCTTTTTACTAACAATTTTATATGTTTTCATAAGGTATACAGAATATAAATTTGTGTATCTTTACTATCTGCAAAACCTATTAATCTTTCCTCATATTTGATTGCTAATTTAGCTGGGTATAGAATTTCAGGTCAGATATCAATTGCCTCATAATTTAAAAGTATTGCTTTGCCATTGTCTTTTAGTAGTCCTGTAGATAAGCAACCACAAATTTGATCCCAGTTCTTTGTATGCAATTATATGTATTTTGTTTGTTCAGTTTCTTTTTCTGGAAAAGTTTAATATCTTCTCTTCAATATTCAAAAATTTCATAATTGTGTGTGTTTGTGTGTATGTATGTGTTTTCATTCATTGTATTAGTTACTTGGTGGGCTCAATATGGAGTCATGACTCTTCATTTCTGAAAAATAAATCTGATACATTATTTATTTGATAAATTCTCTCTCTCCATTAGTTTGGTATTTTTCTATGAAATTGTTACTTTAAACTCCTAAAGTGAAATACTCATGTTTCAACATTTTACTCCCTATTTATTTAAATATTTCTTCCACTTTATCTCCAAACCTTCTACTGAATTTTTGATTTTTATGTTTTTAATGTTCTGAAGCTTTTCCTTACTCTTTTATTGATTATTTGGAAACAATGTATTATTCTTTAAAGAATGAAATCTATTCTCTATAATTTTTTGGAGGATATTCATATAGTTTGGGGGTATTTTCTTTATACTATATTTTATCACTATTTTCCATTTATTTTTTATTTTTATTTTTTGCTTTTGCATTGATATTTTTCATATTTTCCATAAATTTATAGTGCTCATTGATTATCAATTGATACTGGGCAATTTTGTATGTAAATATGGTTTGGTAGAATATTTTGCCACCATTCAATTAGGTCATGACTGACCTTCTCAGTGGGTGTAGGCCCAATCACCACATGAAATTATTTTTCCCTAGAATTGATCAGTTTCTTCAATGAAGAATAATCTAATTTTCTACATGGGTAGTGGATACCTGCATGTCAGCATTTGGAAAAGACAGGTCAGTATGTGATTTTCACTTAGTTCTTCCATTTTCTGCCCTGTAACTCACATTTCCCTCTATTCTGGCTGGGGTTATGAGCCAGGAATCTTCCTGGTATTTTCCCCCAAAAAAAACACATCTCCAGACTTAAAGGAGACACAGGAAGTGAATTATTTGGGGTGCAGTGTTGACTTGCTGAGTTAAACAATACACATCTATTTAGTTCTGTATTCCATCTCTGCCTTTCATGTTATCAGGTATTTCCATGTAACCCATATGTTGCCAGATGAATTGTCTAATTTCTTATAAGTAAACTTCACTGCATATATTTCAAATGCAACTTATGCTATCCATGTCAATTCCCATTGCTTTATCTGCTTTGAATGTTTTTAAATGTATTGGACTTTTCTGTTTCTTTCTGAGTAAGTATATATATATATATATATATATATATATATATATATATATATATATATATATATATATATGTATTCACATATTTGCATTTTAGAATAGTTTTAGAAAAGTGAAGAGATGCACATGTGGCCAAATTTCCACATTTAACCAAAAACTCAAGAGACCAAATTTCACCTTAATAGCATAATGTTTCATTGAATGATTTTAAATGGTGATTGGCATGATCAGTCTAACAATAGAATGATAATTGTCTATTGGATTCTGCCACAAGAGATAATTAGTGACTTTTGCAAGATCATTTCAGTGAATGCATAAGCCAGACAGCAGTGTGTTATGCAATGAGTGTAGAAGTGAAATTGGAGATGGCAACAATGCATAACTGTCTCAGGATGTTTTCTGGACTGGTAATTATAGAACTGGGGTTAAATTATTCAAATCTAGATGTGAATTAATGGTGGTGTCTACAAGAACAATGGCCACTGAGTAAAGAAAAGTACAGGTTTAAAAAATATTTAGGAGATAAAATTAAAAGTCTGATGATAAGAAGTTAGGAAAATGGGGAATTAAGGATGACATCCAAGATACAAGTTAAGGAAACTGGGAGGAGCAGAAGGTGGAGCAAGTTAGGGAGAAGGGTAAGAATTAGAATGAAGTTCTCTTACAGTCATATTAATTTTGAAATTTTATGATCTTGACCAGTAGGTAGATTGAAGTATCTGAGACTCAGTGGAAACATTGGGACTAAGATAAATATGTGATTATCATGAGAGTGGGAGATTCAGAAAGAGTGAATGAAATGAGAAAGGGGATTAGATGAGATCCCAGATGAACACTACATTTAAAGGAATTAAAGAGAGGAGCAAAGATCCGGGGGTGAGAGTAATCAGAAAGGTTGATGGGAAATTTAGATGAGAGCAAGGAGAAGGGGGTCAACAATAAAGATGAGTGCTGTCAAGTAGTCAAGAGAAAGAAGAACTGACAATAGGCTATTGGATTATGAACAGAAAAAGATAACCAGTATGCTTCCCAAGAGCGTTTCAGTGGTATGGTGTAGGCAGTAAACAGATAGCAGTGTGTTGGGGAATGAACAGTGGATCAGGTAGTAAAAAGGGCAAAGCTGGATAAAACTTTACAGACATTCAGGTATCAAGAAATAATTATCTTATTTGTATGGTATCCTGAAGACCAGCATGGTCATTAGGATAAATCTTCAGTATACCAATCATGGTTATTGCCAGTATAAGGGAATGTTCTACATGAAAATGAAAATTGATGTTTAAATATGTATCGTATAAATGGAGTCATGCAATATGTGATCCTTTGTGACTGGCTTATTTTACATAAAATAATGTTTCCAAGATTCTTCTATGTAGTAGTATTTATCAGTATCAGTCCTTTATTTTCTTACAGCTGAAGAATGTTTCATTGTATAGATATATCAAGTTTTATTTATCCATTCATCCATTGATGAACTTTGGAGTTGTTTCCACTTTTTAGATATTATAAATAACACTGTTCTCAACATTTATGTACAAGTTTTTGAGTGGACACATATATTCTTTACTCTTGGGAATACACAGGAGTGGAAATTCTGGGTCATATGAAAATTCTATGTTTAATCCTCTGAGGAATCATCTATTTTCCAAAGTAGTTACAGAATTTTACATTCCACCAGCAATGTTTGAGGGTTCTACTTCTCTGCACCTGACAACACTCATTGTCTTTTTTGTTATATATCAAAATTATTTTGAGACTTAAAGATGTTAAGTAAGGTGACTACAGACATACAGCTATTGTCCACAGAGCTGAAATTGGGCCATATGCCTTGTGTTAACTCAAAAGTCATGCATATTACTATAATCTGGCAAATATATTTTATTGAAACTAAAGGGGTGCTTACTTCAGCAGCACATATTCTGAAACTAAAGAGGATTTATTTTATTGTAGTTCTTTGAAGTCACTGGATGGATAGTTATATGTCTTATATTCATCAAAAGCATTATTTTTCTCACTTATTCTAATGTTTATAACATAACACTATATTTATCTTATATATTTCATATTTCCTGAAATGACTTTAATCCCAGTGTTTCCAATTTTTTAAATAAATCTGAATTTAATGGGAGCTGTCTATAATTTGGAATCTCATTTTTGTCATATAAAACACATTTTACGTCAGGTTTTAAACAGAAGGATAAAGGTTTTAGTCTATAAGTGGCAATAGTTTGTCCCAATCACCTAAATAAAAAGCATAAAAGTTCCC
Organism: Miniopterus natalensis; assembly: GCF_054644295.1. NCBI lineage: Eukaryota > Metazoa > Chordata > Mammalia > Chiroptera > Miniopteridae > Miniopterus > Miniopterus natalensis. The sequence continues at coordinate 41,275,280 of NC_142082.1, forward strand.
GTGTTCAATGTTCTTTCAACATGTTTTACAAACAAAGAACCTGGCAGATAAAAGGCTCAAATCTTAACAAGTAATGACAATGTATACGATCAGCAGCAGCCAAGCGAATATACATTCAAAGTTTTCTCTAACATAAAATAATTACATACTCTTTAAATAATAAAAAATAAATTATCAATGGCCAACCCAAACCCCATTACTTTCAAAACAGTTTTTATACTTTCATTTCCAGTTGATTGTACACTAATTGAAGTGGTTGGTTATATGCTGACGATTGATTTTTTTTAATGAAATGGCCAATAGTGAAGTCAGTGCATTATTACCACACACTCCAGAAAGCAACCTTCCATTGAATTTACTCAGACAAACTAATTGCTAAATTAGATGACCATTCAAAGTTATTGAATGCATTTCAAATACTTTCTTCTGAGCCAAAAGATAACTAAATGTGTTTTGATCACTGCTGCTATGCGAATACAAAATCAGAAAGTGCTTGTCTTTCTGGAATATGAATATTGTAAGCGTGGGGACATGGCATTGCTGTGCAGAGGAGATGAAGGGGAAGGAGTAGGTGTGTTATGGCGAATTCCCTGGGCAAGAAAAGGAGTCCGCAGAAGCAAAGGAATTTCACAGGATCAGCTGCCACCCCATGGTCAAAGAGATCACTATTAGTGACTGACAAATCAATTATGATTGACCAGTTCTGTATCACTCTTACAAGCTATTAACAATAGAAAAAAGCTTCTAAAATGTTTTATAATAAGTGGTTTAATGAAAAAAGCTTGAACAATTTTCAGAATTCAGAGACTTTGAGATACTGACATCTTTTTTAAATCCGGAATTTTTTTGTATTTATAAACACTAACCTTATAACTGTCCATTGAGAACTTCATCTCAGTTTATCCTAGCTCTAAAGTTACTATTCATCATATTGGTCTCCTAAGAACAGAATGAGAAATAACAAAGACAATTTAGCAGTCTTCTCCTACTGCTAAATAAGAGAGTCTCATATCTCTACTTGAACCCAGTAGGTTGTGATTACTGAAACACATATTATAAAATATCGATATATTGTGTTTTCAGTAAATGGCTATGACTATTGCTTTTATAGTCATTTAAAAATCAAGTTAATTTTATGCATGAAGGCAGCTTTCTAAATAAGTTTTAGTCTCCCTATAAAAAACATATTTAATAAAACTGATAACATTCTTATATGTATCAGAATTGTTAGGTTTGAAGAAATAAACTATTACTTAAATATACTACTTTTAACACACTGTAACATTTATTGGTTTTGAAATAAGAGAACTTTAGAAAATTGCTCTGATATTATTTTTTATGTTTCACATTGAAAGTAGGTAATTTCTAAGTGGTGGGTCATTATCATTTATAATTGTTCAGAGGTTACAATTTTAACTGCTGAGATCTTTTTCTTTGAAAAATGACAGATGTTATTTAATGCTTAAAGATAAATTGCTGCATAACTGACTTCTTTTGCTGACAACTTTGCCCTAAACAAACTTAGTTAATATGAACAAAAAGTTTCAAAATTAGGTTAGTAGGAGAGAAAAATCTGAATTCAAGTGTTCATACATTTCCTCAATCAGATAAACTAAGAGTAATCAGGTTTTGTTTCCACTCCATTATCAAAGGGTAATTCAGTCTGATGCAAACACCTAAGAAAGTTCATGTTAATCCTTTAGAAAATTCTTCACTGGCTACTGGCTATACCATATTTATCACAGGAAATTTTGAAAGGTACAAGCATTGCCCAGCCAAAGCACAGGCTTCAGAACGTAGGAAACAGCTGGGCACTATCTCTCCCAAATGTACACCTTCTGCTCTACGGTCGCTACCGAATCCTGGGTTTTCCCTTGGGTGTCTAACAGGCATCTCAAATTTAACAGAACCATAATTTCTAATCAGCCTTAATGAGCAAAACCCAGACCTGCTCCACTTCCAGGATGCTTTTCCCCACTTAACGAACACTATTATCCCACAAAACTCAGATACTGCCCTTGTTCTCTTTCTACCACCTCAATTTCCAACTGATCAACAATTTCTGATAACTCTACCTCCCATATTTACCTAAATCTATTTGCTTCTTATATTATCCTCTCTTCTCATTCTAACTCCAGTCACCGTGATCTTCAGCCTGCATAACCTTCTTCCACTCTTGCTCTTCAAGGTCCATGTTTCATAGTAAAACCAAAGTTATTTTTATAATAAATGAATTAACTCATATCATTCTCTGCCCACAGTCTTTAGTGGTTTCCCAACCAACTTAGGATAAAATCTATACTCCCTACCAGACTTCCTCAATTCAGTTTACATTTGTCTCTTCCTTTCACTTTTTCTGTTCCAGCCATATGGGTTTGTTTGTTCTCAGAATGCAATAAACCTATTCATGCCACAGGTCCTTTGAATTTATTATTTCCTCTGCCCCAAACACAGTTCTCCCGGATTTTCCCATGATTCCTTTCTTTCTTTCCTGTTTCTTCATTCAGTATCAACCAACCATCCCCCTCTGAGTGACCTCCACTAGCAGTCTTTTTAAGCACCTTTTCCTACCTCATCCCATTGTGTTTTCTGTATATTTGTCAGTTGCATTTATTGTATGTGTTTGCCTACTTTTTCTTAGAATGTAAATCCGTTAGAGCAGGGTTGTGTTTGCTTTGTTTACCTCTTTCACTTCAGTGCCTTGGGCAGCACCAGGCCCACAGAGGGAACACAATAAGTATTGGTTGAATATTTTGAATAAATGAATTATTAAGACATGTAAAAAGTGGCATTTACAGAGTAAAATCCCTACCCACTTGTTTGGTGGCTCCAAATGTGAAGGTTACAGAGTAGAAAATGAGGGGCAGTTCACTGGCATGCCAAGAAGAAAAGTATTTGAGGGCTAATGTATGGAGGCATTTTTTGCTAATAAATATGGCTGGCTTATTTCCATGTACTTAGATACGAAAAAAAATGAACTAGAGGAACACCTGCTTATCCCTATGGTGAGAGATGGCATTTTCACAGCACACTGTTAACAAATGCACTTAATATCCATTACAATAAAAAATAAATTCATTTTTCACCTCAAACACAAGTAACCATCCAAATCTATAGATGACATTCTGAAATATATTCCAACTTCTCCTTCCTCCCTTGTCACATGCTTACTCCCAATTAATAAATTCTCACTTTGAGAAGGCAGTTTTCTGAACCTTTTCAGACCTGACACTGTGGTGGGTCCTTTTATCTACCCCTTGATATTGGAAGTACAATAGCCACCCCGGCCCAGGGACACACATGTGATCAGCAGTCAGAGTCTGGTAAAACCAAAAACTTTTCTTCATCTCTAGGAGAGCTGGCTTAGGGAAGAACATGTTCTAAGACATAAAAGTAAATATTTTAGTGAACCTGTGTAAAATATGACTTCTTGCTATCTTCTGTAAAAATCTAAATTGCAATCATATTGTCCCAGTAGGCTTTTAAAAGACAGACTTCAAAGCTGGCAGTTTATTTGATATTTTCTTGTAGCCCTAGAAAAAAACTTAAGCATGAATAACTGGAGATCTCCACACTAATATAAAGATAAAAGAATGGGACTCAATTTAATACAGGAGCCACACACAAAAAAGTGGGATTGTTTCCCTCTGTCACCTTGGAAAAGAGGTGGGTTTGAAATCTGTGAACCAAGAAGAGGAAAGTGTTATGCTGGATGGGCAACATATCAGTGAACCCTCCTCCTGAGAGTTTTTATAAGCCCTGTCCTTCGGGTATTTACTTACTTCTTCGTGAATGTTTTTCTATATCGTACACTCTTTCCTATGTAGCAGCTCCATCCTTATTATCTATAGCAGGGCTTTCTATCTGTTTTCATCATGTAATAGGTTCCATAAAAAGTAGGAATGCACCCCCACTTGACACATATATTTCTGCATTTCTAAACTACATGCATGTGCCACTGTACTGTTAAACACATCATACATATTCCTACAACTAAAAAAACTTAATAGAATGAGATAGAATACATACACTACACAAAAAGTTCTATTTTTCCTTCCAGCCCTCCCAGGAATCAGCTTGTGTACTCTCCGGGGAATGCTTACCCCACTTTGTAGACTACAAATTTACTGTGTCTCAATGAGAGGAGCAGATTATATTCAGCTCTTTTGATTTTATGATCAATTGTGTATTAGAGTTTTTGAATAACCTTGATCTACATACCATATTGTATTGCATGCGCCACCTAGGTGAAGGCATTCCTTCCTTCAGCTCGGGTAATACTGTTTACTGGAGATGACTCAGAGCTGAAGATGACTCAGAGTTGAGTTAACATTCTACCACCATCCAGCCCAGCAGCCCTCAGCCAACACTGTCCACCTGGGGGGATAAAGACCCGCCTCCTTGTCTCAATCCAAGACAAGTTAAAGGGCCCTCCCAGCTCCAGAATGTCTACTGGGTTCAGATGAGGCTCCTGTCACAGCTACAGTACAGTTCACTGCTCCCTCTGCACAGGCCTGCTTCCTCCAGCCCCTTGCTGGTTGCAAGGGTACCCTGCCACAGATCTCCTGGGCGCAAATCCATGTTCCGGAGTCCCTTCCTGAGGAACCCTGACAACGGCACGCATACATCAGCACACACTTAGAAATCTAGTTTGCTTACATGTCAAGTTTTCAACAGTTTATTGAGCCACTAGAAATGGAATAATTAATGCAATATTCTAAGTTTTCCTGAACCCTCATTAGGTTCAAGATTAATTTCAACTGGAGCTCTTGTTTTTCTTATGGGGAAGCAAGGTTCCAAAAATTTGGCAAGAAGAGTGAACTCCCTCCTTCGGAGTACCTGAGAGACATTCACTGATGGACATAATATCATTGCTTCTGAGGACAACAGGCTTTCTCGCTGCTGACCTCAGCCATTGTGCCCCAGGCTCTGGCCCAACTCCTATCACTCTGGCCCCTCCTTCACTGTCATTTTAGCTCCTGACCCAATCACAAGACTACTCACTTCCAAGAAATGTCTCAGCACTTGGCCCACCGGCAGTGTAAAGCACCTACTTACTTGTTTTACTCTGGAACTTTCTCTCTGAGGGGATTGTTTTAATTCACTAGAGGCCATGAGGTTTAACTCACTAGTAGTCCTCATACCATTTTCTCCTACATTTTTCTTAATGGAAGTTATTTTCAGCTCTGAATCCTGGATGAGAGCTCTATTTTCCTAATGTAACAGTCATAAAATAAGCAAAATAACCATTATTATTGCCACCTAGAAGGTAGAAATCTGTGGTTTTGTACACAGGAATTCCCATGCCCTGCTTACATGAACTTTGTTCAAGATACAGAGACTCTCATAAAAACAGATTTCTAAGAACTGGCTCCACATAAACTTAAGTTTTGCAGAACAATCATGAGAAATATACCAATGACTCTAGAATACTTTACTATCAATAAAAACTCTGTACTATGTTTAAGTGTAATTTCTGACACAGCATATGACACTAGAAATAAGTATCAACTGTACATACACAGTTTTGCTTAGAAAAAATATGCACATATAAATTGTTATATAAAGATCAATAATTAAAAAATAGTTCTTCTTACCTGACACCTTGATAGATGCAGAATGGAGGATAGTCTTTAAAACTTGTAACATAATATATGTTTCGGATTGACAGAATAGTTCAATGAAATATTCTTTTGATATTTTCATGCTTCATATACCATGTATTAAAACCAGCAGTATTATTCATTAGATTAAATAACATTAATAAGTATAATGCAGAAGTATTTCATAAACAATTAGGTAGATTATGAGATAACATGTAAAAGGTGATACAGAAAGTAAATACAAGAAATGCATATTATTTTGTTGAAAATGTAGCTAAAGCCTTAATAGAAGGACCCAGAAACTTACCTAGAAGGTGAATTTGGCATCTTCCATGCTCTGCTATGTGTTTTAATAGTCAGCAGTTCTCATGTCTAAAGTTTATTATTGGGGATGAAGCTCATCCTGAGATTCTCATTATTTATTGGAATGCCGAGGCTATGGCTCCTTTTGACAGATACAGATTGCCCACCCATTGAAATACTGCTGCATATTGACTTTACATGAAAAATCACTCAACCAAATATTTCCAAAACCTTAGATACAAAGAAGCTATCCCAAAATTCAATTTTAGGTAGGATTATCAGATAGGCTTAACAAGTTTATCACATATAATGGAAAGAAACCACTTACTATTTAGCACTGAGAATACCAATAAGAAAGGACCAGCACTTACCTGAATAACATGCTTCAGTTTATCAATAATCTGATTTATCACAGGATCAATTCCTTTGACTTTGACTTCGGGATTTCCAGACTGGGCTTTGATTTCGCTTCCAACCACAGGCTGAGTATAACTAACAAAGTGAACAGTAAAAGATACATGACTTAGTAACCTGGTCAGCATATTATCTGCTACAAATATTTGAACAGATTTGAGTTCAGAATTTCACTCCTTTGAGAGTACACAACAATGTATTTTTTCTTGAAACAGAGCCTGGGAGAGTGGCAATGTCTTTCCTGGAAGAATGCTTAACATGAAAATATAAATTATTATAATGTTTTACTCTCAAAGGACCCAACCAAAAATTGTGTTTTTTAATACTACTTATCAATATGCTAGAAAAAGTTAATATACACCTCACCTTTTTACCAATTTTTGCTGAATTACACATATGTCTGAATCCATATTATTTGGGCCAATTTACTTCATTTCACACAGTATATAGATAAGTCCTAATAGTATTTTTTACATATTGAACTACCCAAAAAAAAGCTATAAATGTATATTAACTGCATAAGTCAAAATCACAATTATCATAAGTAAACAAATAAAACATGCACAATATTTTGTAAACAGAGAAAGTACAGCCTGCTTTCAGGAAGGTTCACCTAATGATAAACCACAAGAGTCTAGCAAACCATGTTGTATAAAAGGGTGATATCACAGGCAGTGAAAGTCACTACAAGTCACTAACTTTCCAAAATGACAATCATACAATGTGAATTTAGTATTCATATAAATATTCAACCTCATCAGTAACAAAAATATAAGTGCCTCCTACAATATTCAAATCCTGTACTAAGTAAGTAACTGGGATCCTAAGAAGATATAAGACTCAATTCTTGTCCTCACAATGCTCATTTTCTGTCAGGGAATATCATGTGTCAATTAACTTGTTCATTCATGCATTCATTCATTACATTTTACTGTATTTTTAAATACCTACTAGATTCCAGCAGTATAATCACCCTTATTTTCCTGACAGTGTGGTGTAGCAAAAGACAAGTGAACAGTTCAAGTGCCACACAAGGAATGACTGAGATGTTCAGTGTGCCAAGGGGAGAGCTAGAAGGAACAGCATATGCTAAGTGCAGGTAGGGATAACACAGGGAGTAGACATTGAGCATACGGAGAAGTCCATCTGGACTAAGGCAATTTGGGGAAAAACTAAAGAAGTTATAGCTTGAGGTGGCCCTCAAAGTATTACAGTAAGAATAGGTCTTAGATGGTGTGGTTAATGCAGGCACCAGAGCAAAGGAAGACAGCCCAGCAGGGGAAATGGGAGAGAGACATGAACAGCAGCACACAGGGAAGAATATATAGGCTTCTACTTACAAAGACAGAGCAAAATGGGGGAAAGGGAGAGAGGAGGCCACGCCCTGAAGATTCCATCCTCTGTGTTTAAGGTTCTCTTCTCAGTAAATTTGCTTACATTAAGCATTGTAATAAAGTGGCCTCAGAGACTTTCAGCAAACATCTCCTATGATTTTTAGTGTAATTTTCCTTTCCTCTATTTGCAATTATCCACATTTGCCCTCTGAATTTCCTACAGCAATGAAAACTCTTTGAAAGATACAAGGGCTTGCCACTGTTGAGAAGATGGCCTTACAAAAGGAGTTTCAAGGAATATTTGGTTCTTCCCACGATTAAGCACACCCAATGACCAATTTTAAAAAGTGCATCAGACAGTTCCAACTTATGTCCTTGTAATGACGATAAATGAGGAAACTCTTTCATATTATCAATTGGACGTAACAAATTAATGATATTAATGTCTTTTTATTTTTAATCTTTTAATCCTCACTGAGGGTATGCTTATTGATTTTAGAAAGAGGAAGAGAGAGGGGAAAAACCAAGTAAACTGTAGATAGCAGGCTTCTCAACTCCTCTGCCAAATATTCCAAGCAGATTGAACATGTCGATTCTTTATTAATGCATTGATTATTAATAATGATGAATAATATGAGTAAATAAATGGATAAATAAATATCAATGATTCAGGCATTGTTGTAATTACTTTCTTGGCAGTTTGCCAATTTACCTTTTTAAAAAAAATTTATCTTTATTGTTGAAAGTATTATAAATGTCCCCTTTTTTCCCCTTATTGACACCCTCTACCCTGCACCTGCCCACCCTACCCCATCAGGCCTTCTCCGCACTATTGTCTGTGTCCGTGGTTATGCATATATGCATGTAAGTTCTTTGGTTAATCTCTTCCCACCCCCTATCCCTGCCTTCCCTTCATGATAATCATCTGTTGTGGCCACGAGATTGTGCCTCAGACCTCTAAGTACAGAAAGTTTAGTTGACTAAAAAGAACCTGCTGTTTTGCTCTGAAATCCATTTCTGCATCTGCCCGCAACCAATGACTGAGCGCAGCAGGGATACTATAGCAGGTCTGTCACTTGAAGACACAGGCCAGCTTTGCCTCAGGATTCCCTAAAGCTCTTGCTAACCCTTCCTTAGACTGAGCAATATGCTGAAGGCTGCCACTCAAACTTTCCCTCCTCTCCCTTCACTCTGGGTCACACTTGCATCTGGACCAACAGCTAGCTCTTACAGCCTTGCTCAGGGTCTTCCACATTTTCTCTCAGAGGCATTTCCATTAATAAAATCCTCCTGTGTTGAATCCCTTTTTGGCATCTGCTTCTTGGAGGACCCAAACTAATACAACATGTAATATATGTTCTATAATTATTCCCATCCTACAGATCTGAGATCTGAATAGGTTAAGTAACTTTCCCAAGGCAACATTTTTTGTTAAGTATGTGACAAGGTTATGAACCCAGTAAACGTGAGCTCCAAAATGCAATCATTCAAATAATTATTAATGAAAACTCCTGAATCCAACTAATATAAATTAGAGAAACAATTAGCTTGGTGCAAAGCGTTGTTGTTGTTGCTGTATTTTATTATTATTACTATTATAATTATTATGCTATAATTACTGCATTTTCAAAGAGATATACTATTAATTTAGAAGAGATACAGGATTTTCTTCAAAAATCTCAACAAATAGTTGTACATTACCAGCTAAAAAATGAAATAAGACTTTCTGGCAGGGTAAAAGGAAACTAACAGACTGCAAGTTTGGCATAAGTTTTTCTGTGTTTCTCTAGAAACATAATATGACATAATATGAGCAACAGAAACTGAGATTCATCTCAATTTTAAATAAACTATTACTGGTTCACATCTTGGTTTATTTACAGACCACAAAACTTTCTTTTAACATGCAGGAATGTTGTTTCACATTAATCTGAAGAATCACTCATTTTTCATTCTTAATTATCATAGTTAATAACACAGGAAGATAAAAATTATCAGAATTACAATTGATCAAGAATCTCTTCCAAGCTAGTATATTATTGAATAGTTCAGAATCATTATTCTTATGTATCATTTAAATAAGAAAAAGTAATTCAAAGAAGAGCATTTAAGATACTTCAAGTAAAATGTAATTCGATAAAACTAGTTATCCTTTTGTGTTTTTGTAAGGTTAAGAGCCATAATGCAATAGTGGTAGATAAATGCCAGAGTGATGTAAATAAAAAAGACAGATGGTATCAATTGTTAGCACAGATGTGGAGCAATTGGAACCCTCTATATTTGTGGATGAAGTGTAAATGGATCTAAACCACTATTTGGCAAGTATGCTAAAGCTGAACATATCCTATGAACACAGGTATATACTCAACAGGTATAAGAATGCTCATAAAATTATTATTCAAAATAGCCCCAAACTGAACACAACCCATATGTCCATAAGCATTAGCATGGGCAAATAAATAGTAGTATAATTATATAATGATATACTAGATAGCAGTGAGAATGAATGAATTTCAACTATACTAAAAATCTTACAAGCTAAATATTGAATGAAAGAACCAAGATATGGAACATACTCTATAATTCCATTTATAAAAGGTTTAAAAATTAATCAATGATGTTTCAAATCACCATAAGTGTTATTCTAAGAGAGTGTCTAGAAGGTTGAAGATGGTTTCTGGGACTCCAGTAATACATTTTTTATATTTAGGTCCTAGTTACACAGAAGTAAGTATTCATTTTATCTTTAAAAAAAAAAAAAAAAAAAAAAAGGTTGAATTGTATAGTTAAGATTTGAATACTTTATGTTATGCATGTATTTTCAACCTACATAAAACATTAAAAACTCATTGTGCTCTTTTTCTTAATATGTACACAACAGACAAATTTTCATTGAGCCATGTATATAAAACAAAAAAATCAATATAGGAATTTTTAACATGAGCTAAATGGTTTTGTCATCACTAAATGAGTAAGTTAGGATCCTAGCTGATATAAAAGCTTACTCCCTGCAGACTTTAATTTGCATGCAAAACATATGGTATCTAAATCAAATAAAAAAATTTCTAACAAAGACTTTTTATTTGAGTTTTTTCATTATGAAATTTTAATAAACCATTAATCACTCTTTTTTGCTCCTAAATGTACAAGTAATGGATTAAACATTTCAAGGGTCCCTACAGAGGTTTCTTGACTTGAAAAATTGCTCACATTTCAGTGAGAAGAAGGGAACAAAACTCAAAAAAGAGAGAGGCAAATTTTTTGTTAGAAAAGTAATAGGCCCACCATCTGTGCTTATTTCTTCTAAGCAGGTCGGGTAATGGATGACAGCAGTTTAATAGGAATACTCGCTCCCCAAGTACGACTCATTTTTCATTAACATGGAAAAGAGGCAAGCACCGATATATTTACATTCTATACAAATGTTTTAAAATGATGATTAACAAGATTCCAGTTCTCTTTGTGTTCAACATATGAAATATGAAATAGAAGTGGTAATAAATCTATACACAGTATGTCACTAGAAAGTCCTTTCTCCTGACTTTACCAATATTGCTTATTTGAAACTCATGCTCTGTCCTATTTATTGGCTGATACTAATTTCACTTTATTTAGAATGCAATAGAATTTGTTTCAGATTCACATCAGAAGTATGTTGTTTTGATATGCACTTTTACAATTTCAGGTGAAAAAATATCTGAAATCCAACCCTGGAGTTTATTACAAATCATTTCAAGTGGTCTGTCTTAGAAGTCTGGTAATTTCACTGGGACAGGATATAAAAACATAATAATGATAACAGATGATCACAGCTTTCTCTTTTTATCATTATTGCCATCTTTGTTAGAGGTTAAAGATGAGATTGGGGACCATGTTGTTGGTGATGGTAGCAGTAGATGTTTTTTGTTTTGTTTTTTGTTTATTGCTTTTTGTATGACTTGGGTTAGTTGATCATATATTGAAATTTCTATGTCCAGAGTTTTGAGTCTCCTAATTTCTTGAAGGCAAAACACTGGAGTGTCTTTGGCTCTGGTGGATATATTGTCATTTCAGGTTAAAAGGGGGCCTGAGCAGTATATTGCATGTATTCATTAATGAAGCTCATCTTCAAGAACACATTTTGCTTTGAAACCATTTCTGGGTCTCCCTACCTGGTTCTGGTAGCAAGTGTGAATGCGAGTACTAGAGAACTGTTTTTTGTAAATGTCCTCAAATACTTGGGTCACATTGGATACCATTGCTAAATGTTGCTTTGTGTTCATGTAGCTTCTACATAGCACTTTTCCTCTACACTGCAGGTCTTCATCTTTGAAATCTTAGAACAGGAAGAAGTCATATGATTGATTTTGTGTACCAGGTTTATGGGAGTAACCTTTCTGGATAGGTAAGAGGATCAAGAGTATTTAGAGAATAAACACATCTATAGAATCAATTCAAAAGGATTAAATCTTTTGTAACTGCACTATCTCGTTTCAATTGCTGAGTCACAAGCTATTTTATCTTTACCATTTATTTGGCTTTATAATTATAGATAAATAATGTCTAAATTTGAGATCTATGCTTCTGAATTTATATAATGAAGTAAAAATAAACAGAATTAATTGACACCTTATCATCTTTTTTATTATTTATATATAACTAATTTTCTGCTGAGGATATTTTATTTTGTGATATCTTATAAGTAACACTCATTAATTTATTTAAATAACATGATGTCATACTTTACATGCTAACCAATAAGAAATGTGTACAAGATTACTATAATAAACCAAATAAGAACATGTTAGAGACAGAAAACAAGAGCTTATTAAAGAATGAATATTAATCAGTCTTACCCTGATTCTTTAATTGCCATATGTTTGTGTGTGTCAGTTTAGCCTGGTGAATCACAGGTAGTAACCTATTTCATGACATTTTATAAGATAAATACCTTACTTATTGCAAAACCACTATCTTTATAGTTTTAAATTTTTGAATTAAAAATTCAAAGCAAGTGGTAATAAACCTTTAGCTTGCTTTATAATGACCTTCATGTGATTCAAAGCAACTATGAAATTTTAAATGATCAGTTCTAACTATAATCAATTGCACATATTGTTATATGAGGTTTGAAATGTTATACTAACTCCCATTTTCAAATGCACACATTCCAAATTTCAACTCTTCTCAGTAAGCTACAGGCTATCTTTTACAAATTTATGATGATTGACAATTACCACTTTGCATTACTTCTCTGTCTCACTTCATTAATTTCAATATACAAAAGTAAAATGTTATTTAGAGAATAACTATTATATGAGCACTAATAAATTAAATACTATTTAAGTCAAAAAAATCTGAGTTAAAATAATTTTGTGTATAAATTTCATTTAACCAACTTTTTATTAGAGACATTATTAAATACTTTAAGTTCCCAGAAGATTATACTGATATTTAAAATTTTTTTAAATATAATTGGCACCAACATTAATTAAACTTCTTATATAAAACTACCAACTCTATCACAAATACTTTAAAATTAGTTGCAAGATGCCATAATTCTAAGATTACCAACCTACCATCCAGATGAAACACTCAGGTATTTCCTACCAATATATAACAATAAAATCAGAGAGAAAGCAACTCTGAATTTCAGTGTACTTGTTTCCTAGGGACACTATTTTCAACTCACTACACAAAGTATTGTAAAGAAGTTGGAAGCTGCCTGAATTTTCCCTTAAACCTCAATTAATCAATAGATTTTACATATAAATCATTATCCTTGATATCATATTTTCCTCTATGAAAATTTTATTTACATAAAACAATATTTATATTTCACAACCACGTTTTAAATTATAACTTGGGTTTTTTCATTTATTTTTCAATTGTAATTCATTTGACCTTAAAGGAAATACTTTAATCAGCTTTGCAAAGTTTCATTACACAGTATCTAGCATTTCCTTATTTTCCATGACTTCTATCTTACTAACAAAAATAAATAATGCTACTGATAATTTCCTAAGTTCTACATTCATACAAATAGAAAATATACCCTAAAAAGTGATGTGTTCTCCTCTGAAGCAATGGCCCAACTTTGCCTGCTCTGGATGTAAACGTTTTCTGAAAGCTTTGAAGGGCTGGCTTATAATGAAAGTGTTGATGGTGGATGCTTTGGGGACTCATAAAGGCACACAGAATAAATTTTAATCACACTTAATGCTAATGTGGTAGCAAAGATTGTGACAATATTCAAATGTGACTAATTTCATTAAATTAGCTGCACTCATTAAGCTCAGCTTAGTTGTTCAAATTTATATAAATGCTTCAAAAGAAATAATTAAGCTCTTCTGTTTTCTATTTCTTATTTTTTTGGAGATTTTTTCCTCCCCAGCAATCAGTTCTCTTGTTTTATCACCAGAAGACCGAGAGGGCCTGCCCTGGCTGAGTGGCTCAGTTGGTTGGAGCATCTTTCCATACACCAAAAAGTGTCAGGTTCAATTCCTGGTCAGGACACATACTTGGGTTTCAGGTTTAATTCCCAGTGGGGACACATAGGGGAGGCAACCCATTGATGTTTCTCTCTCACATTGATGTTTCTCTCTCTCTCTTTTTCCCCCTCTCTCAAAAAAAATCAATAAAAACATATCCTCAGGTGAGGATTAAAAAGAAAAGACTGAGGGCCCTTAGCAGTTTGCTGAATCTAGCACTCTGCTTTCAAGAAAAAATATACAGGTACCAGGAATATAGTACTTGGCAGTCACCTCCTGGCTTTTAGCCTAATAAATATTTTTGCCTGTCTTTGGTGACAGTAACATAAATTTAGAGCTGGAAAGGACCTTAGAGGTCATCTAGTCCAACCTAAGCATCCTTTAAAACAAATGAAGTTGTATGTTTATTTCATCATTTTGTACTTCTGCACTGTATATTTCCAGAAAAGCTTTTGAGATAGCTTATCATAAAAGACAAAAACCCTATAAAAGCAAGGGCAAAAATGACAGAATAATGAAAGGAAGGAGGTGACAATTATATAAGGAGACCTAGGAAGGAGAGACTATACCACAGCCTAAAACTTAGCCCTATGCCTGTTGTTTGTGAAGGCCAAAAGGAAAACCAGAATTCAGAAAGGTCTTATTAGTCAATAAAAGTAGTATTGGTATATGTCAGCCGCCATTATTGATATCTCTAAAATCTCAAGCAGACAATGAACAATAAAACAAAAATAACATTCAATGGCAATTTCAAAGTTTTCAAATATGTGCACATGACCATTCCATAAATGAATCTTTGTTAAAAGCTGCCTGCCTCAAATTAGAGTTCTGAGTAGGCACTTCTACTGGGACATGGTCATTTGACTCGGTAAAAAAAATGTGGCCCTAGAAGAACTTAGGAGAGTAAATGGTCAATATTTTCCTAAATTTATTTTTTAATTGATATTTTATTTCACCACTCAGGAAATATTTTTCTGGGTAATGTATTAAAGCACTATCGACAAAGAATCTTAGAATCTGGGTGACTTAAGATAATTCCCAAACCAGAAGCCTGAAGAACCACGCTGCCTCCACTATCCTACACAGCAAATAGGAACACAGATGAGAAATTTACTAACAAATAAATACCAATGAGAGGGGAAAGGGCAGTCATATGGTAAAATATATTTTAACTGATAATTAATTATTTTAAAAGATCTCTTCCTCCTATATTAATGGAATCATTTTCTTTTTTCCCCTCACTTTTGAAAATATGTAGCTTTTTAAATAAAGAAAACTGTTTGACAGATGTAATTTTCAAAGTTTAAATCAGACCCATTACCAGTGCTCTATGAATTGGATGGTCTTGGTATGTGGTCCATATAGTTTTATATTGATGGAACCCTGTCAAGAGTGTCTAAAGCTTTGCATTTTGTAGCTTTGATTAAGGACATTTCTCCATCTGTTCTTATTGTATGCAAGACCAAATACAGTATTTAGGATATTAATGAAAGCCAGGCATAATAACAAAATAAGAACTAAATGGATATATAAGTATATGTTTATATATATACACACACATACACACATTCAACAGGAAAAAAAAGTGAAGTTCCTGGGCCCATGAAAGAGACTTGAAGTTTGAAAAGATTTGTAAATAATAACTTTTCTTAACAAAATAATTCTGCAATAGTTAGTATTTAGAAACAAATTAGAATTTAGCATAACACATCCGTTTTAATATACAGTTTCAATCTTGCCTTCAATCCAAACTCTAAGTTCTGTGAAACAATTCCATTTTGTGGTCTGTTGCATCTCAAAAATAAAAACAGAAAGGCTTCAAATCATAATTATTAGGAAGAAGAAGGGAGAGGTGGGGAAATAACTAAGCTCTCTGACCATACCTCATCTTAACTAGACCAGAGCCAAATTCCTACTATCAAACAGTCCCAAGGAAACAATCCACTTGTGTAATAGAATTTAATTTGTTTCCCACTTGCATATATGAGAAATTGCTTCTCCAGCTTTATCTTGGCAAACCCAGTTATGTTATACAGAAAACAGCTGGACTTAGTTCCATAGACAGAACTATATGTGCCTAGGGACTTTTAGATTCCTAACAGGAACACACTTGGCTTCCTCAGTATATGAAAAATATGCATACACAGAATGCAGAATATCTCTGATGGCCTCCAGAGTCCAACAGAATGGGTGTTCGTGGTCCAGATGACCCAAAGATTCCACGCCTCTAGGCAGATTTGGTCAATCCCTCCTTTACTCTCTATTTCTCTCTACTTACCCTCTTTCAGTACCTTAAATGATTTCTGCCAGGACCTTCAGGATTTACACGCTCCATCTTCCTGGCCTAGAAAGTTCTATCCATTTAGATTTGTGCTTCAGTCAGCTGCACTAAACTTTAAAAAGGTTTTTATGGCTGTGATTAAATTAAAGATTTCGAGATTACTCTGGATTATCTGGGTGGGCCCTAAATGCAATCACCTGTATCCCTTTAAGTGGCACACAGAGGGAGATTTCTTTTTTTATAGAAGGAAAGGAGGAGGCAATGGGACCACAAAACAAGGATTGGAGTGATACTGCCACCAGACCAGTAATGTCAAAAGCTGGAAGAGGCAAATCATGGATTCTCCCTTAGAGCCATTGCAGGGGTGCGGAACCTTTTCCTGCTAAGGGCCATTTGGATATTTATAATTCGTGGGCCATACAAAATTATCAACTTAAAAATTAGCTGTGAGAAAAGCTCTTAGATTTATTTAATTTTGAGTCTTTGGCAGGGCCAGACTAAATGATTTTGGAGGCTCGACGTTCCCCACCCCTGCATTAGAGGGAGCTTGGCCTTACTGACAATTTGATTTTGGCCCAGTGATACTGATTTCAGACTTCTGATCTCCAGAACTATTAGGGAATACATTTCTGTGGTTTTAAGTTTCTCAGTGGTTCTTATTACAGCAGCCACAGAAAACTAATACAACCTCCAACTAGGGTATCCCTTTTAGGTTATTTGCTCTCATTCCAACTATTGCTTCATAGCACTTTGTTTTCTGGTATGTATGTATCATTAGTGTAATTAAGTAATTAATTGCACAGTGATTTAATGCCGGTAACTCCCTGCTAGACTATAAATTTGTGACATGTGAGAGCTCAATATATACTCGATATATCAGTGAATATAAGTATGACTGATACAAAAGTGAACTAAAAAACAATTTTAAGGCAATGGTTTATCTTTTCTATAATTGGCCCTTATAAGAGTTATGAGTCATCCCTAAATGTTCTTGAATTTTCTAACAAATACCATGAATATTCAATTTTATTTAAATGATGATTTGGCCCACTTTTAATTCACTTATGATAGTCTTTAAGTTCCCATTAGAAAAAAAAGAAATTAGTAAAACAGAAAAGAAAAACATAAACAACACTGAATACCTAAACTGACATTCAATATGTAGACTAACTATAAGAACAATTCAATTATAATATCCTGTCCATTATTTTATTTCATGAGACAGAAGAATTTCCTATATATAAAAATCATGTTGGGAGGAGGGAAGATGGTGGCCCTGTGAGAAGCAGCAGAGCGGCCCTGCTCCCAGCCACGGACTCGATTTATTCCTAAAATCCTACATAACCTGCTTGGAAAAACCAGAGAAACATACCTGAGTGGACGGAGTGTGAGTGGGGAGCAGTGAAGACACATCACGGAGTCCAGTAAGAGAGGGAGGCGTAGGAAGGGGGAGCCCCCCTGAAGCCTGTGCTGGGCTCGGAGCCCCGAGGTCTGGAGGCTACAAAGCTCCCTCCCCTCGGCAGTATGGACGGCATCCAAAAGCGGGGACCCCACACCCGGAGCTACGAGAGGGTAGGGAGCGCCCCACACACAGGGCAGAGGGGCCCAGGAGAGCGGTGAGTCCCGGAGGGACCGGCGCCTTCCCAGGAAACAAAGCCTCTAGTGGCGGCTGCGACCGGCATCTGGTGCTCAGGGTGCCGACCAGAGGGAAAGCTGTCCCAAGGGCTGTGGCACCCAAGTGGTGAGGGACCAGAGGACTGCGCTGAGCAGCCGCACACGGGACCCTCTGCCTCCCTGTGGGGCACTGTGTTGAGCCCCAGAAAGCGCTGAGTCTACGTGGCATGGGGGAGGGGAGGAGCCCTCCGGCCCTGAGCTCCCGGTGGGTGAGGCTGGGATCTGTGACCAGCCCTGAAGGGCTCCGTGGTGGCATGCGAAGCCGCCCCAGCTTTGCTGAGACCAGCGGAGCCGGGAGCTGCGTGGAGCTGACTTTGGATCCCCTCCCGCTGGGTGCCTTGGAGCGAGGGCAGCGGGACCTTGCAGGGCGGACATTCTGCCTGCGTGTTGCTTTGTGCCTTTGTGCCTCTGATCCCTGCACCGGCTCCCACCTTCCCCGAGGCTGGGATTGGGGCACAGTAGATGGTCTGAGGGGCGGGCCTGGTGTGACCAGCCAACCAGAGCTGAGCAGGGAGGGGCGGAGCCCGCCTGCCTCTCCAGCAGTCCGGAGCACTGCCCCCAACAGGAAAGGGGCTGGTCCCACTCACTGAAGCCCCAGAAACCTCTGCAGGGCACAGTCCTGAGGGGGAAGGGAGAGCAGCTCACAGGAGGACTTTACAAAAATAAGACTCTCAGGGACTATTGTTTGGGAGCTGCAGGAAATGCTGAAAACCCCTGCTGGGGGCTGGGCAGGCAAAGGCCTCACCAGAATGTTCTTTAATCAAATCCACTGAGCCCAGGCTGCTGAAACGGCCCATATAAAAAAGGCAATAGGCTGAAATCAATCTGAAGCTGCAGCAGGCCAGAGCCTGGGGAACTAGAATCAGAGGACAGGGTAGGGACTGAGGAGCTGGTGGTGGAGCAGAGACTAACGCCCACAGAGTGAACACCTGACAGCGACACCTCTAACGGGAGTGATACCCTGGGCTACACTAGCCACTCTGCACCCTAAAGACTCTACAGAAGACTCTGAAGCAAGACCAGGTAACTACAAGGTTGGAAAATAGCTGACAAGAGGAGGTGGTCCATGGAAAGCCTCAGATCAATCAACCTAAGGACACCAGAGCCAAACCCAGACAGCGTGTCACATTGGGTGATACATAAGCACCTCCCAGGAGAACTGAAATCAGCACAAAAAATGGTGACCCTCAGGCAACATAAGCTGCCCAGAAGAAACCCACCTGATTGTCTTTTTTTTCCCTGTTTTTTTGTTTGGTTGCTTGGTTGGCTTTGTTTTGTTTTTGTTTTGGGCTATTTTAAATTTTGTGTGTGTGCGCATTTGTTTTTCTCTTTTTCCCTTAGGAAGAAGAGAAAGGGGAAAAAGTACTTGTTTTTTCTTCTTTTTAAATTTTATAATAATTTTAATTTTTTTTAAAAACATTTTAACTAATTTTTTTTTACTTTTTTTTAATAAAACAATTTTGTTTTGCTTAGCTTGTTCTTAGTTTTGTTACTCTGTTTTGTTTATTTGCTTTGTTTTGTTCTATCCTTGCTTCTACTATCAAGACTTTCTTAATATCCCTCCTTAATGACTGGGACTTTATCTTTATAACCAAGTTCACTGCTTTCCTCTATAGTTTCCTCGAAATCTCTTATCCGACTCCCTCCCTGCCCAGGCTTTATCTCGCTCTCTCCTCTCGATCCATTGGCATAACTTTTTTTTTACCTTTTTGTTCTTCTTTTTCTTTCATTCTATTGTTATCATCCCTCCTGTCTTCCTGTATTTTTGTTAGATTGTTAGTTTCTCTTATTCTCTTTATTGTATTTTTATTTTCTCATTTTTCAACTATTCTGTTATTCCTACTCTCTCCCTTAATTTTTTTGTGGCCCTTTATTCAGGATCTTTTCTCTGCCCCTATTATCTCCCAGTACCTTCTCTATTTTTTACATTTTAGTTTATTATTATTATTTTCTAAATTTTCATCACTATTAACAACAATATACTTCTCTCTGTTACTTTTGTTTCTCTTTTTTAAGCTTGTGTGTGTGTGTGTGTGTGTGTGTGTGTGTGTGTGTGTGTGTTTTCTCCCTTCTCTCTCCCAGTTCTATTTTCACATGGGTTGTTTTCATTGTGACTGTCAAGATATTTTGTAAGATACTCCTTGTTTCCTGGAAGTTTAGTTGTGTATTGTCCAGCCTTGCCAGCACCCATACAACAGCTTACATGACGAGGTTTGGGCTGAGACACAGTTAGCCAACCTGAGTGGAGGGTCCTCCCAAGGACCGGTCAATGACAATCTAGACGCAACCACAACAAGAGAACATAAATAAACCACAAAAGGGACACGCCTAGAGCAAAGAGCTCAGAAGTATAAGGAAAACACACCTCTGGGCTCCACTGGACTTACAAGACAAAATACCACCCCACAAGACTGGGAGACAGCAAATATATCTAACATATATTTACAAATCTAAGACCTACCAAAATGGGGAGACAAAGGAACAACCCCCAAATTAAAGAAAAGGAAATATCACCAGAAAAAGTCTATGATGAGATGGAGTTAAACAAGTTATCAGAAACACAGTTCAGAGTATTGATTATGAAGATGCTCAGGGAACTTAATGAGAAAAACAAGGCAATAGAGGATAAGATCGAGGACTTTAGGAAAACATGAAAAATACATAACATAAAAAAAATCAGACAGAAATAAAGAATGCCGTATCTGATATCAAGGATACACTGGAAGGAATTAAAAGTAGGCTCAATGAAGCAGAGGATAGAATAAGTGACTTAGAAGGCAAGGTAGAAAAAAATCACTCAATCAGAGAAGCAAAAAAAAAAAAAAAAACCACTTAAAAAAACATGAGGACAGTCTAAGGGAGCTTTGGGACAACATGAAGCAAGACAACATTCGCATTATAGGAGTGCCAGAGGGGGAGGAAAGAGAGCAAGGGATAGAGAACTTGGTGGAGGAAATAATGACAGAAAACTTCCCTAGGCTGGCAAGGGAGAACACCACACAAGTTCAGGAAGCACAGAGGTTTCCAAACAAAGGAGACCCAAACAGACCCACTCCAAGACACATCATAATTAAAATGGCAAATGTCAAGGACAAAGAGAATATTAAGGCCTGCAAGAAAGAGACAAGCAGTGACCTACAAGGGAACCCCCATAAGGTTAACAGCTAATTTCACAGTAGAAACTCTTCAGGCCAGAAGGAATTGGCATGAAGTTCTCAAAGTAATGAAAAACAAGAACATGCAACCAAGATTGCTTTATCCAGCAAGGCTATCATTTAAAATTGAAGGTGAAATAAAGAGCTTCCCAGACAAAAAAAAAAGGCTAAAGGAGTTCAGTACTACCAAACCAGCATTGCAAGAAATGCTAAAAGGACTGCTTTAATAAAAGAAGGAATAGTGAGAGAAAGGTACATCAGTATAAAGGGGGGTAAATGGTAGTAAATAAGTTTATATCAATAGTCACCTTAAATATAAATGGTCCAATCAAGACACATAGAGTAGCCCAGGCAGGCATGGTTCAGCAGTTGAGCATCGACCTAGGATCCAGGTTATTGGGGTTCAATTCCCAGTCAGGGCACATGCATGGGTTGCGGGCTTGATCCCCAGTCGAGGGCTTGCAGGAGGCAGCCGGTCAATGACTCTCTCATCATTGATGTTCCTATCTCTCTCTCTCTCTCTCTCTCTCTCTCTCTCTCCTTTCTTCTCTGAAATCAATAAAGATATATTAAAAAAAGAGAGAGAGAGAGACATAGAGTAGCTGAATGGATAAGAAAACAGGACCCAAATATATGCTGTCTACAGGAGACCCACCTGAGAGCAAAAGACTCACACAGGCTAAAAGTGAAGGGATGGAATAAAATATTCCATGCAAATGGAAAGAAAAAGAAAGCTGGAGTAGCAGTACTTATTTCTGACAAAATAGACTTCAAAATAAAGACCATAACAAGAGACAAAGATGGTCACTACATAATACAAAAGGGATCAATCCAACAGGAAGAAATAACCCTTATAAACATTTATGCACCCAATATAGGAGCACCTAAATATATAAAAAATTTTCTGGGGAACTTTAAGGGGGAGGTTGACAGCAACACAGTCATTATGGGGGACTTTAACACCGCACTGTCAGCATTGGACAGATCATCAAGACAAAAATCAACAGGGAAACAAAGACCTTAAATGACTCACTAGACCGAATGGAGTTAACAGAACATTTCATCCCAAAGCAGCAGAATATACATTCCTCTCAAGTGCGCATGGAACATTCTCAAAAACAGACCAAATGTTAGGGCACAAGGTAAATCTCTACAAATACAAGAAGACTGAAATCATATCAAGCATCTTCTACGATCACAATGCCATGAAACTAGAAATCAACCACTATAAAAAAACTCAAAAATATTCAAACACATGGAGGCTAAATAGCATGCTTATAATAATGAATGGGTTACCAATGAGATCAAGGAAGAAATCAAACACTTCATGGAAAAAAACAAAAATTAACAAATAAGCCAAAATCTATGGGACACAGTGAAAGCAGTCCTGAGAGGAAAATTCATAGCATTACAGGCCTATCTCAACAAACAAGAAAAAGATCTAATGAACCATCTAACACAACAACTAAAAGAACTAGAACGAGAACAGCAAGAAAAGCCCCAAGGAAGTAGAAGGAAGGAAATAATAAAGATCAGAGCAGAAATTAATGACATGGAGACTAAAAAAAAAATACAAAAAAATGAATGAAACCAAGAGCTAGTTCTTTGAAAAGATAAATAAGATTGATGCACTTTTAGCCAGATTCACTAAGAAAGAAAGAGAAAAGACCCAAATAAATAAAATCAGAAATGAAAGAGGCGATATAACAACTGACTCAACAGAAATACAAAGGATCGTAAGAAAATACTATGAGCAACTATATGGACAACATGGGGGAAATGGACAAATTCCTAGAAGCATACAACCTTCCAAAGCTGAATCAAGAAGAGGCAGAAAACCTGAATAGGCCAAAAACAACTAATGAAATTGAAGCAGTAATCAAAAAACTCCCAGCAAACAAAAGTCCTGGACCAGATGGATTTACATGCAAGTTTTACCAAACATTCAAAGAAGAATTAACACCTATTCTATTCAAACTATTCCATAAAATTCAAGAAGAGGGAAAACTCCCAAACTCTTTTTATGAGGTCAGCATCATCCTAATCCCAAAACCAGATAAAGACACTACAAAGAAAGAAAATTATAGGCCAATATCCCTGATGAACATAGATGCTAAAATCCTCACTAAAATACTAGCAAACTGGATCCAGCAATACACTAAAAAGATCATATACCACGACCAAGTGGGATTTATTCCAAGGATGCAAGGCTGGTACAACATCCGCAAATCAATAAATGTGATACATCACATAAACAAAATGAAGGACAAAACTCATATGATCATATCAATACATGCAGAAAAAGCATTCGGCAAAATCCAGCACCCATTTCTGATAAAAACTCTCAGCAAAGTGGGAATAGAGGGATCATACCTCAACATAATAAAGGCCACATATGACAGACCTAGAGCCAAAATCATACTCAATGGGCAAAAACTAAAACCATTTCCATTAAAAACAGGAACAAGACAGAGATGTCCACTGTCACCACTGTTATTCCACATAGTAGTGGAAGTCCTAGCCACAACCATCAGACAGGAAGAAAAGATAAAAGGTATCCAAATTGGAAAGGAGTTAGTAAAACTGACATTATTTGCAGATGACATGATATTGCACATAGAAAACCCTAAAGACTCCATCAAAGTACTATAGATTTGATAAACGAATTTGGCAAGGTAACTGGATACAAAATCAACATCCGGAAATCAATGGCATTCTTCTACTTCAACAATGAACTTTCAGAGAGAGAAACTAAAAAAACAATACCATGTACCATTGCAACTAAAAAAATAAGATACCTAGGAATAAACTTAACTAAGGATGTAAAAGACCTGTACTCCAAAAGCTACGTGACACTGAAAAAAGTAAAGGAAGATTTAAACAGGTGGAAGAATATACCATGCTCATGGATTGGAAGAATTAATATCATTAAAATGTCCATATTACCCAAAAGAATTTATAGATTCACAGCTGTAAGAATGGCCACCATCAACAAATCAACAAGTGACACATGCTGGTGAGGGTGTGGAGAAAGGGGAACCCTGGTACACTGCTGGTAGGAATGCAGACTGGAGTAGCTATTATGGAAAACAGTAGGGAGGTTCCTCAAAAAATTAAAAATGGAACTGCCTTTCCACCCACTGATCCCACTTCTAGTAATATATCCTAAGAATCCTGAAACATTAATCAGAAAGAATATATGCACCCCTATGTTCATAGCAGCGCAATTTACAATAGCTAAGATCTGGAAACAGCCCAAGAGCCCATCAGTAGATGAGTGGATAAAAAAGCTGTGGGACATTTACACCATGGAATACTATGCAGCTGTAAAGAAGAAGGATCTTGTACCCTTGGGGACACTATGGGAGGACCTGGAGAATATTATGCTAAGTGAAATAAGCCAGGCTGAGAAAGACAAACATCACATGATCTCACTTATATGTGGAATCTAAAGAACTTAATAAATTGATGAACAGAATAGATTCAATGACATGGAAGCATAGATGAGACTGACGAATGTCAGAGGGATGGAGGAGGGCGGATGGGTGGAGGGAAAGAAAGTAACCAAAGAATGTATATGCATATATGCATAACCCAAGGACATGGACAATGGTAGGGAGAGGGACTGAGGAGGGGGAAGGAACGGGGTGGAACGGGTCACTGGGGAGAAAAAGAGACATCTATAATATTTTAAACAAAAAGAAAATTAAGAAAAAAGAAAAAAAATCATGTCAGATGGTGATTGGCTCTCTTTAGTCTGTTCCCTGAGTCTTTCCTGCAGTGTCCCAGAGAATGAGCACTTGCTCCTCTATAGTCCCCGTCCTGTTTTATGAGCAACCAGAGGCCACACTCCCATGTAACTCAAAGAGTCCTTAGGAGACTGAAGCTACAATAAAAGAACAAGTTACATCAGTGGCCTTCCAGGTCCAAGAGAGTATTCTCTCAAGGGAAACCTTGAAGGGGGAAGCAGTAGAGAGGCCTGGGTGCTAGAAGGTCTGAATCACATAGGTTCCCAGCGTTCCTCCCTCCTCTGCTACTTCTCCCCCGGGCATGAACTCAGCCTCTTTTCCATTCTCCTTCCCTTCTACATGTTACAAATTGCTATTTAGTACAATGGGATTTCAATGAAGTTTAGGAAAAATAGAGATTATAAAGGAAAACAGGAAACTACTGATGAACAAGTGACCTGTGCTATTTAACAAGTGACCAAAAGGCTATTTAAAATTAATTTCCAAATAAAATAGTCTTCCCTTAGAATTCCCACCCAGAAAGCAGTAACATGTATAATTTACAAACAGTAATCACTGTTGCCACCACCTCTGTCCTCTACTAAACTAAATGCATGCTGAGTATTATGTCTTGTACGTTGAATGAGACAGTATACAGTAGGTATCCACCTAAGCCTAGCTGGGCTATTCTAATAAATGCTTACTCTTTACTGAGAGGAACTGTGCATATCAATCTACTCTCCAGTTTAGATCAAAGGGAGGCCAGCCATCATCTCAAAGGTAAACAAAGTAGACAATGGACAAGTGATCATTTATTTTTTATTTTAAAAACCTTAACTTTGGATAAACATCACTACTTTCTAGATAAACAGAGCAGGGAAAATATAACAGAACACACACACAAGGGGAAGGGAACATCATGTTGAAGACTCAGGCAAAGAGAATATCCCTAAAAAATGATTTGACTCCTAAACAAAAATAAATATTTTAAAAATTGCTTTAAGTCACTTAGACTATGATGAGTACATAGAAATGCAGGTCAGTTATGAAACAGCAGATGAAAGTCATATCCACAATGAAATCCAGGGAGAAGAAAGAATACACTGAAAATCTCAAGCAGTAACTGAATCAGAGCCCAGGGAAAAGAGAGGGAGAGAAAACAGTGACAGAGAAGACGGTATATGAGGGTGCCAAAACTGATGTTTTGACTCAAGAATAATTTGTGTGCCTGAGAAAGAAATAAGAGCAACTTGATCTGAAACAGTAATCAAATCTATAACAAATATGAAGAATGAAAAGACTAAATAGATTCTGGTGGTGATGGCAGTCGGGGCGCAACAGTGAAGAGTCATCCATATTTAGATAGAAACTAGCCAAACTCCACAATTTAAAAATAAATAAAATGTCCTACTTATATAGAGGCAGGGGGAAAAAACACTAGTTCCTTAAAAATAAATTATGTCAGGCTTGCTTTAAACTTTTAATCTTTTGCATTAACATATTAGAAAACATGGAGATTTTAAAGAGATAAAAATATGACCAAGAATATTATGCCTATCAGTTTATCTTTATCAAGCTTGAATGCAAAGGAATGGCATCTGTATATATTCCATTGATTTGTCCTCAAAATATAATTTATTTAAAGATATATAGGTACACATGGGGGAAAAGTAATCAAAGTTTAAATTAACATTTCAAGAATTAGGAAGTTATAAATAAAAAATCCTAAAATAAGAAAATTGATTTAATTAATTATAGTTAATTTCACATGTTTTATAATTGTTTTCTACAATATTTTAAAAGTAAAATTGCAAGAGAAAATAAAAAATATTTAATAAATGCAATTATACTTCATATTCCAAGAATACTACCACTAGGTATTGAGAACTGTTAGGGGCAAGGGGAAGGAAAAGCATTTTATCTCCCTCATCTAACACAGAGTGAACTCAAGAGATAGCATTAAAAATTCCTGTAGGCTCTACTCAGTGTCCAGGTTCAGACCACAGGCAGCCACCTCCAGCATAACCATTCTAGTCTAAACCACACCTATTTCCTCACCTGATTATTACAAAAGCCTCCTTCACTGGTCTCCCAGCTTCTGTCATTGATTCCCTCCAGCTATTCTTAACACAAGGGCCAGAGAGATTTTACTAAACATAATTCCCTTTGTTACTTCTCTGCTTAAACCTTCCCAAGGCTCTCATTTCAGTTAGAGGACAAGCCAGATTCCTTGCAATGGCCTGCAAGACCCTGCCTCTACTCCACCACTTCTACTTTATTTCTCTGGCATCGCCTGCTGCTCCTCTCCTCCCTCCCTGTGTCCCAGCCGCACCGGCTTCCATGCTGCTCCTGTAGGATGTCCACACGCTTCCCATTCAGGGTTTTTGCACACGCTGTGTCCTCTCTTTGGAATGTTCTTTTCTCAGCAAAGCATGGTTGCTCCTCATCTCCTTCAAGGTTCTCCTTAAATGCCTTCTACCTGAGATGTAATTGCCGTGTGTGGTAGTTTTAAATATGGCATCAAAATAGGTTGGCAGTCTCCTCATGGAGAGGTGGGTCTGAGTTCCCTTCCTTGGAACCTGGGTGTGGTCGTGACTTCTAAGGCTAGATACTGATCACCCATACAGCTTCCGCCTGCTTCCCTTGGAATGCTCAATCTGTGGGAGCCCGGCTACCATACAGGAAGCTCACCCCACCCCTGATACCACCGTGATGGAGAAACCATATGTAGGCTCTCCAATGAAGAGGCCCTCCCTGCTGAGACCAACTCACCAGACATAGGGGGGGGGGGTAGAGGGTAAAGGGGGCCAAATATATCCTGATGGGAGATGATATGACTATGGGCAGTGGATACACAATGCAATATACAGATCATGTATCATAGTAATGTACATGTGAGACCTATATGACCCGATTAACCAATGTCTCCCCAAAATAAAATGAATAAATAAACAAGACATAGGGGGAAAAGCCTCTTGGAGACAGGTTTGCTTGCCAGCTGAGTAGCACCGAGTCACCCTAGGTAATGACATGGGAGCAGAAGCATCACTCTGGTGAATCACGCTGGGATGCTGACCTATGTTTTAAGTTACTAAATTGTGCGGTAGTTTCTTAAGCAGCAATAGTAACTGTAACAGCTCCCTGCTTCTACCACTATCACCCCATTCTCCTTTCTTGACTTATTTTCGTCATAGTATAAAACATTTTTTAATAACTAAGTAGCTTTTTATTTTGTGATAATCTCTATTACACAAGGGATTTTTTTCATGTTTTAATCTTTGACGTATAAAAATATCTACCTATAAGATAGCTGTTACTCAAAAAATGCTTGTTGAATGTTGAATGGGTAATAGTAAATAGTAATGAAGGTCACATAGGTACATTTTTAACATTATAAAATATAAAGTTAAAAACACATTTAATGAAAATTTAACAAACGCAAACAGAATGCTGTTTACAAAGCATAAACAAGCTCATGGAAGTAAAACCAAAAAATTAGGCATGATAAACATGAATTATACCACTTAATATTGAAAAAAAGACTTCTCAGGTTGAATTTAAAAAACTAAATCAAGAAATAAAACTTGACTCTACCCAGTCAATTATTAGGGATAATCCCAAATCCAATTCAAAATTCATAGCCCAAAATATTCTCTTTTGTATTAAAAATTTGTAAATAATTATTTAAATAAAAAATGTAAAACTTGTACAACAAAATACACATAAGTAAATAAGGCATACTAAATTAAGTATTAAATCAAAGGTAATGAGTTATAAACAACAACAAAAAATCATTCAGAGCTGATAAACATACTTTGACAAATAACTCATAATATAGAAAAGTACGACAAATATATTAAAAACAAAACCAAAGAAAACATAAAATTTGAAGTGGAAAAGCAAATAAAGGAAATGCAGAAATTGTTTTAAATACAGAGAATACTACTCTAGAAATTTAATTACCTGTTTCATTAAAATGAACATGTACTGGGTAAGTAAAAAATTAATTTCAAAAATGGTAAATAAGGTAAAATTTTAAAAATGGTGAATTTTAAAATTTTTGCAAGAAGCTGAAAACATTCAAAATGTAATGTCTATAAGCTCCATAATCATTTTATTAATATCTTTTTTAAAAAATCTGGTAAGATGGAGCATAAAATAGAGTAGCTTTCTTTCCAATTCATTTTACAAAACAAATATAACTCAAACTAACTCTTGGAAAAAATTAAAATAAAAAGAATAAAAATTGTAAATAGTATCTCTCATGAACATAGTTAAAATATTCTTAACTAAAGAAAAGCCAACTGAATTCTGTATTACTAAGAAATCATCTACCTCAATGATCTGGGATTCAAATTCAGACATACAAATATGTTTTTATACTAAGAAATGCATGTTAATATGATGCAACATAATACACTTCTTTAATTAGTTTACATTGCATATGTATTACATAAGAAGTTTAACATGTGACTAACACATGTAATAAAGTAGTTATAGGATATTCCCTTACTGTGATTAAAATCATATATTAAACCAACAGGCACTTTTATTATTATTTAATTCTAGCCAAAGCTGTAAGAGGGAAAAACAAATAAATATTTACATCAAAAAATGAAAGACTAAATGATCAATAAATTTTAATAACTAATCATCTAACTATTATAGCTTCTCTGTGATCACATGGACTGTATGAAAAACACTAAGGAAATTGGTACAACTATATCCAAATGATAAACTTCTGTGTGAGACAATATTATTTTATAAAAATTTTCAGACTGTTGTCCACCACAAGAACTGAATCAGATCATTACAAGGACTGAATCAATTCCTATTCTGGCCTCTAGCTCATGGTGTGGATTTGGTTGGTCATTTGTTAACTCTTCTTGAGCCTCAGGTACCCTAGGTTTCAAATACCAGTGATGTGTTCGAATCATCAGGACAGCTGTGAGTATTGAGTAAAAACATGCGTATTTATTGACAATAATACAGCATTTTAATATTAGTTTCTATTATTTTGACCTGAAGGAGGAATACAGAAGCACTCATTTTAGGATGTTTCATTTTTTTCCAATCATAGACCTATAGGAGGTAAACAGAACTGAAGGAAAAAATATCGCAGATAATATTTTTAAATAAGAAGGTTAACTACTCTTTATAAGAACTGTACCTGAGGAAAGCTCATATTATTACATAAACTGCTTCAAAATAATCCAAAATCCCGAGTAATAAACTAGTCTAGTTAATTGTATTATGCCACAATCAGTTTCCCGATTTGGATAATGCACTGCTGTTATATAAAATTTCATCACTTGAGGAAGACAGTAATGAATCCAAGGGATCTCTCTACATTTTGTTTGCAACTTCTTGTGAAGCTATACTTATTTCAAAATTAAAAATTAAAAAAATAATAATCCTAGCTAAACTAGAGAGCATGAGTCAAGAAGAGAAAGAGAGAAGGTACGAGACAAATTAAAGAAGGAAATGTCTTAGAAATAATGAACATAATCCTTCAAACTGGAAGAATGGGAAAGGTCAGAATTCTTGCCTGAGGAACAATCTTTTTTAAACAACATGATTAAATGAAGCACAAATTTATTAATGAAGACAATCCTATTAAATTAACCATCAGCAACCCCTGCACCCAAGATCCACTGCGTAAGAAGTTTTCAAAATCTGTTATTTTTAAACTTCACATGCCGCTTTAACATATCCATTTAGTGGCACTATAATGTATTAATTATCATTAAAAAGCACCTTATTGTGTACTAACGGCAGCTACCAAAAAAAAAAAAAAAAAAAAGGTTACTGTTCTTGGACAATGCAAACCAAGGGAAGATATGAAACTGTCAAGGTTTATTAGAATAAAATAGGAGAGCAAAGATTCCAAACAGAGACTGAATACTTCTTTTATGCAGACAAAAGGGCATCCAATAAAGGACACATATGATCCATTACTCAGGAGACCAAACCTTAGAGACACAAGTCTGGCATTTACTGCTCCCTCTAAAGCAACACTGTAAATCTCTTGGAACCCACAGCAACACCCTTGGAGACTTGAGATTACCTGATAATTTCAGAACTGATGTTTGACATAACACTGACATGTTGAATATTTTCCTTTAGCCACAGGAGAGCTCCAGCTCCAGAAATAAGTCAAAAGAGCATATACTCAATTCATTCTTTGTTATTGAGTGGTTTGTTTTTGCTAGATAATTTATGGAAAATTAGCACAAAATGACAGCTACAATCCAGTGTAGAATACCAAGCTCATGAGAAACTTGAATATTATTACCAACACAAGATAAGAAGGGCAGTCAGCAAATAAAGGTCAAATGAAAGAATCAACCTAAGTTTCTATGTAATGTCAACTCTGACATGCAGTTTCAGCAAAAGTCTGGACAAAGATAGTCTGGGTGTGTGTTTTTTCTTTCCTAAACTAAACTTTGAAATTCTCCAAGTCTTAAGATATATACTATTAGCAAAATCCAAACAAATGTTTGTTACTTTTAACTCAATAATTTAGATCTTACCATGGAAATGAATCAAGAGAAGAGTAGTCAAAATACAAGCACAAAAAAATTAATCATAGCATTATTTTGGTAGGCAAAATTAAAATAGAATGTACATTAGTGAATTATGGCACATTCATTCTAGAAAATACATATACAAACATTAAAAATAATTTAAAATTAACGTAGGGAAATTCTAGCTAAACAATGTTAAAGTGAAAAAGTATTATTAGAACTGTTCACATAATATTACCATATAAAAAGTATGTAGATGCCTAGAAAATTTAATAACACATTTTCAAAAATATGGTGACCATAAAATTTATTGTTCACACCAGGGCATTAACAAAAGTTAAAGAGGGACTACTAATAAATAATTTGGCATGAGAGCTAAATTGTGAACGTCCTGGCGACACAAGGACATGTGTCTATATACCAGGCAGGCCTTCAAGTAGTTTGTATATTTAAGCTCTATATAGAGAAACAGTGGAGGGAATTTTTGGATACCTTTGACAATCCGCTATGGAGTCACTGTCAGGCATGACAGTTATGTCAAGCGCTATGTTGAGACTGAGGTAATGGGTGTAATGGAGCACCCATAGGAGGGTCCCCCAACGCCCAAATCCCCAAGTCTGGACACTCGGATAAGGATCCTACCTGGACACCTGTGAGTGGGACCTCCACCTCTGGTGGCTGTAAGAACTCAGAGTTCCCATCGCCCATGCTGCTGCGGGGCTGTATCACAGGGCAGTCTAGGAGCCCGACTGGGCTCCCCCCGCCCGCCCCCCGATGCATAGCACCACTTGAGACCTGCGCTGCGTCTCCACCTGTGGAGGCCGCCAGTGGCTGGGCCTTCATGCCAGATGCTCACTCTGTTCACTTCTATGGCATAAAGTCCCCTTCTCTGTGTGTAACCTCCATGACTCTATGAGCTTATTGGAAAGGTCTCCCCTAATAAACCTGACATTGTGGAAAGACACAAATGTGTGTGAGTGACTCCTTCCAGGGATGCTCCCTTGCTCATGACAAACTCATTTAATCCACATGAGAACACAGGAGTATGAATAGCATTATAACTCACATTTTATGCATGAGAACTGAGGCACAGAGACATTGAATAACTTGCCACAATTTAGTGAGTTTGAATTTATGTCTAGACAGTCTCATCGGAGTCCATGCTCTTAATCACTATGCAAAATGCTTCCTTGAAACATAGGAAGAAAACACACAAAAATACTAAGAGTGGAAACTAGATCTGGATATTTATACCTTTCTAAATGATTCAAAATTTTCTAGCTTGTCTGTGCTAATTGTATATTTATTTTCTTAATTATTTGCTGATTTTATAAGTGCAATCATTAATAAATTTCCTTTTTCCCCTCTTTACAAATGAGTGAATTTTCTGGAATTAATTAAAATATCAGCAGGGAATTTTTTTTCACATGCACAAAAAAAGAAACAAAAATAATGTCCTTGGCATCTTTCTTCCATGGACCTCTTTTTAAAAAATTTCCATCATTTTTCATTTTTCTTGAACCACATGATTTATTCTATGAGTTTGGGGATAAGTATGCACCTGTGAAACCATCACCATCATTGGAAACCACAGATATATCCATCACCTCACAGTTTCCTTCCTTCCTTTTATTATTAGTGTTTGTGATAAGAAATTTATAAGTATACAATAGAGTATCATTGGTTTTAGGCAGATCTCCAGAAATTATTTATCCTGTATAATTGAAACTTTGCATCTTCTGACCACCGCCTTCACATTTTCTCCTCTCCTCAGCCCCTGGAAATCACCATTCTACTCTTTGCTTCTATGAATCTGACTATTTTAGATTCCACATGCAAATGAGATCATAGCATATTTGTTTGTCTGTGTTCAGGTTATTTCACTTAGCACAATGTCCTCCAGGTTCATCCAAGCTTTCACAAATGACAGGATTTACATGTTTTTATGACTGAATAAAAAATCCCACTGTGTGTACATATACACATGTATGTATACATATATGCATTCCATTGTGTGTATCTATACATATATATGTACACATGTATATGTTATATATAGTATGTATCTCACAACTTGGTTATTGATTTATCCGTTGACACTTAGGTTGCTTCCATATCATGGCTACTGTAAACAATGCCACAGTGAACATGGAGTATGGACAACTCTGAGTTCCTCAATGCAATTCCTCTGGATAAATACTCAGAAGTGAGTTTGTTGGATCATATGGTAGTTCTATTTTTCATTTTTTGAGGAAACTCCATAATGTTTTTCATAATAGCTATACCAATTTCCATTCTCACCAAGAGTGTACCAGAGTTCCTTCCAAAACACTTTTTTTGCCATCCTGACAGGAGTGAGATGGTATCTCATTGTGGTTTTCATTAGCGATTTCCTGATGATTAGTGATGTAGAGCTCCTTTTCATATATCCACTGGCCATCTGTACCTCTTCTTTGGAAAAATTCTATGCAAGTCCTTTGCTCATTTTTTATTCCAGTTATTTGTTTTTGCTCTGGAGTTGTAAGAGTGCCTTACATATTTTGGATACTAATCTCTTATCAGATATATAATTTGCAAATGTTTTCTCCCATTCCATACTTTTACTTTTAATGTTGTTTCCTTTGCTATACAGAAGCTTTTTAGTTTGATTTAGTATCACCTGTTTATTTTTTCTTTTGTTGCCTGTACTTTTGGTGTTATATCCAAAAATAATTGCCAAGGTCAGTGTCCAGGAGACTTTTCTCTATAATTTCTTTCTAGGAATTTTATGGTTTCAGTTCTTACATTTAAATCTTTAATCCTTTTTGAGTTGATTTTTTGTGCAGTATAAAGATGGGTCCAATTTCATTCTTTTGCATGTGAATATCCAGTTTTCGCAATACTCTTTATCCATTTTATATTCTAGGCACACTTGTCCAAGATCAGATGATCATGTATATATTGGGCTTGTTTCTGGAAACTCTATTCCCTTCCAATGGTCTTTGTGTCTGTTTTTATGCCAGTACCACACTTTTTTGGTGACCATAGCTTTGTAATGTAATTTGGAATCAGGAAGTGTGAATCTTTAGCTGCAGGTATCATACTTACTGATTCCGAAGACTTGTATTATTAAATACCACTGAACAATACTATTTGCCAGATTTATTATTGATTTTTTCTATATTGAATAAATGTTAACCATATCAACAAATCATGATAGAAAATATAGGCTATAGATAAGGCAATCAATATTATTATTCTTTTCCTATCACTTTTAATCTGGATGGACAATGGGCAAGTTATACTATATATGTTATAGGGTTATTGTAAGAAATAACTTTATTTTAATAAGGCAATGCACATCGATATACACTGTATCATATATGTCACTTATACAATATCATAGATATGCATACATATATACCCATATGTATTTGTGTGTATATATTACACACATTACATAAGATATATAATTATGTTATAACCAAGGGAATGAGAATTTCAATGTATATGTATATGCACATTAAAATCCTCATTCCCTTGGAAGCAATATTTGAAATAAAAAATTCCAGGTTCTATACCAATATCTCTGACAAGTAAAAAAAATTAAGAACACATAAATATGTTTTGGGTTTTTTGCTGATTTAAACAAGAATGGTTACTTCTCTTTATATATTGTTTAATGTGGATATCTCTAAAAATATTTCCAAGGCTGTCATAAGTTATACTTAAGTTCTTTAATCTTACTGATATTCCTGATTGTGGAAATCCATATTAACACTTTTACTTCGATGAAATGTTTCTCCAGGCTTTGTTCTTACTATAGTTATTTAATCTATCTTGAGGTGTATCACATACACTTTGCTGTTTCACACCTAGCCAGCTATACTTTGGAACCACAGCTGAGATGCTAATACAGTAATAGCAATTTAGAGCCACCAGGGAGGCACCTTAACCATCACCTAGTTTAACCCTTTCATTTCTACAAAAGAAGGAAATGGCTCCCAAAGATATGAAGTGGCTTCATCCACAGTCTCCCTCCTAGGGTACTTTCATGGTGCTTACATGTTCAGTGTTCCTTTAACAGGTAGGTGGTCACAACCACCCACTCTCATTTCTTTTCATTTTTCTAACAAGTCTTCCTATTTGCTTTCTTATCTATGATTCTAGAACTTTACATTCCTTCTTTAGCCTGTTTATCCTTTTTAACAAACACCTTAAATAAGCTCCCTATTATTGGCAAGGAAAAAGTACAGTTTTAAGCCCTGTACTAATTTTGAAGAATTGAGGCAGTGCATTTACTACTGCCTAACACCATTACTGTGTAAAGGAGAGTGGAGATATTTCCAAAACAATCATTTTAGACAGGTAAAATATAATTGAAATGACTTAAGAAAATAAACTGAATTGTAGACATGAGATCACTCAAATACCAATGTAATTAATATAGTAAAACTATTCCAGACTTCAGAACATTGAATTCCAACCTTACAATCTGTGAATCTGAGCCAAAAAATACATTAGAAGGTATGTAATCATCATATTTTCCAAGTTTAAAAGGTAGTAAGTATCCTGCTCTATTTCTATACATTCTAACTTGGGCAAATTTATGTTTCTTTCCAAATGGGATATCAATCAATTCAAATAAATTAACCAAAATGGTCTTTTTCTAACACAGAACTCATTAAGCCAAAAACAAAAAACACACACAAAACAAAACAACCCTTGTGTGTTATGGATAATAACTGTTAATTATTCCTAAGCACAAAGACTGCATCTCTATTACACAGTGTTTAGTATGTGTTTCTAGTGTGAAGACTCCAAGTGATGAGGAGACTTATTCATTGTTTTCCTGAAGGTTCTTCATTCATGGTAAGCACCCTGGCAGTGTTGGTAAAATTAACCACCCTGTAAGTATCACATCTTATGCGTTTGAGTAATACCTACATTTAATCACCATTATAATCACAAAGACAAAGTCTAGCTCTTGAAGTAGTATGATAATTTCATAAGAGCTTAGGGTGGTTGAGTTTCTCTCCTTACTTTCTAATATTTTAAATACTGTTTCATCATGCTTCGCTCTTGTAGGAAATCCTCAGGAGTGGTACTTTAAGGCTCGGGACAGAAACTGCTAGCACTTATTTAAGCAGTTTTTTCTACCCCTTTTCTAATGAACCATTTCCTAGTTCTTAAAACTTTAATACTGTGGAGTGTTTAAGAAAGTTCATCTTCAGGGTGGTAGGAATAGTGATATTATGAAAAAGAGAAAACAGATGTTCAATTTACCTTTGTGAAGATGTGAATCTGATGTAGCAATCGGGGCCAGATAAGTCTTAATGAACAATCTTTATCAATGAGGAAAACCAAGCAAGTCATGCTATACAAATATGAAAATCAAATCAATAATTAGGCTTGTAGTTTAGATAAAGAGATATCAAAATTAAAATCTCAATGATAATGTAGGAGAAAAAGTGCAAGTTATTATCAGAAATAGAAGCAATTATCAGAATGGAAGCAATGCTGATTTCCATAGTTAAAATATCCTTTGAAGATAAACAAAAAATTGAAATATGTGCAGGAAAAATTAGATTAATTTGTCACCAGCAAACCTGCAATAAAAGAAATGCTAACAAAAAAAATTCAGGCTGAAGAGAAATGAAACAAATCAAAATCAAATTCTAGAAAAAGACAGAGATAAACTCGCTCAGGACAAAGGACCCAGCATGCTCCCCCCCCCCCCACCATACTTATCTCTCTCTTGCAGGTGGGAATCTTAGGGGAGGTCTCAGGGGAGGGTCTCAATAGAATATTCATCAGCCTTCCAGGTGCGCTCTTTCAGGGTCCTGGTCTCCACTGATTGGTTGGTTCAGAAGGCAGGGGGTCATTAGTCAATGTAGTTGGTCTTGAGTGAGCCAAGGCACCACTTGTCTGGTTTCTGCTGCTTTTCTGGGCCTGGAGCTGAACTACAACTGAGGCCTAGATGTTATTTTTAGGGAGGAAATGCTCAGAGGGTCTGCACCGCATGACCAGCAATATGCTAGGGGAGGATAGGTTACCCTGGGGGCAAGGTTCTTGTTTTCCCAGTTACACCTCTTGCTGGGCATCTGGGGCTTCTGCCCCTGTGAGTTTTTGTACCCTAGTTTCTGTACCTCAGTTTTTGTGCCTGGGTTTGACCCATCTAACAAAAGATACACTTTTAATATAAGGACACAGATAGATTTAAAGTAAACATATGGGCCCTGGCTGGATAGCTCAGTTGGTTAGAACATGGTCCCCACATGCCAAGGTTGCGGGTTCTATCCCTGATTCAGGGAACAAAAAGAATTAACCAATGAATGCATAAATAAGTGGAATACCAAATCGATGTTTTTCTCTCTCTCTTCCTTCCTCTCTCTCTCTTTCTCAAATCAATAAATAAAAAAGAAAGCTGAAGCTAGCCAAACTCATTGTAACAGAGCAGAATGGTGGTTAGTCTAGGCTGGGGTATGAAGTAAAAAAGATATTTTTTTTAAATGCAAGATAGAATGGTGGTGGTTGCCAAGGCCTAGAGGGAGGGGGTTCATGTGGGAGTTACTGTTTAATAGGTACAGAGTTTTGGTTTTGAAAGATGAAATGAGTCTGGAGATGGATGGTGGTGATAGTTACACAATATAAATGTACTAAATACTACTAAATTACACTCTTGAAAATTGTTAAGATAGCAAGTTTTATATAATGTATATTTTAACACACAGGCACAAACGCATTCACCGTGACAGGCCATATGCTGAGCCAAACATTAAGTTCCAATAAATTTCAAGTTTTAGATCTCATAGAATATATTCTCTGACCACAGAATTTTATTTGAAATAAATACCATAAAAAATACCTAGATAACAACCAAATAGTTACAAATTTAAAAAAACAAAACACTTTTTAAGTATCTTATTGTTCACAGAAGACATCAGAAGAGAATTTAGAAAATAATATAAAACAATGAAAGTATCTTAAAATAACATAATTTGTGGGGTGGAGTTAAATTTGTGTTGAGAGGATAGTTTGATCATTTTAGATGCTTATATTCAAAAAACATATAGATTTAAAAATCCACTAAAGAACAAGAGAATTATGAGCAAATTAAATAAAAAGTAAGTGGAAAAATAGAGTCATAGAGATAATGGAACGAATAAATGAAATTGAAAACAAATACTAGAAGCCCAACCAGTGTAGCTCAGTGGTTGAGCGTCTACTCATGAACCTGGAGATCACAGTCCCATTCCTGGTCAAGGTGCATGCTAGGTTGTGGGTTTGAACCCCAGTATGGGGTGTGCAAGAGGCACCCAACTGATGATTCTCTCCCATCATTGCTGTTTCTCTCTCTCTCTCCTTCTCTCTGAAATCAGTGAAAACATGAACTAGAAAAAAATTGCAATGTGAAAAGTCATTCCTTTGAAAAGATTCATGATATCATTAAACCTTAGCAAGACTAATTAAGAAAAAAGGGGTGAAAGAGGGAATATCACTACACATCCTGCAAATATTCAAATGATAATAATTAATTATAAACAACTTTATGTCCTTAAACTTGACAGATTAGACTGTTCTTGTAGAGACAAGTTACCAAAGCTTACTTAGGAAGAAATAGAAAATCTGAGGTATTGCTATATACATTAAATAAATTGAATTTATAGTTCTATCATAGATAGCTAGATTGATTCACTCTATCAAGCATTTAAGGAAGAAATAATGTCAATGTATTTAAACTCAGATAGTTGACAAAGAGTATAAACATTACCTTATTAATGATTTCAGTACTACTGTAATACCAAAATGTCAAGGACATTACCAAAAACAGTCGCAAACTACTATAACTCATGAACATAGATGCAAAAATTCTTCAAAAAATATTTAAAAATCAAATCCAGCAATATATTAAAAATAACAAATTTGTCATGAGTAAGTGGGACTTATTGCTGTAGCGAAGTATTATTTTAAAATCCAAAAAATAAATCAATGTATTTGAACTGATTAACAAAAAAAAGATAATATGATGATCTTGACAGATAAAACACATCAGAAAAAATTAAACAAGTATTCACGATAAAGTCTCATAGCAGATTAAGAATAGAAGGAAACTTCTGTAGTCTAATAGAGGAGCACCTGCATAATCCTGCAAATACCACACTTAATGATCATTTAATGAATGAGTTCCGCTAAGACTGGGCACAAGCAAATATGTATGTCTTTGCAACTTCTACTTCACAATGTACTACAAATCTGAACCTGTACAGTAAAACTAAAAATAAGAGTAAAATATAAAATTTGGGGGGGAAAAGCCAAAAAAAGAAAATGAATAAAAAACTTCTAGTATATTCATACTATGGAATATTCCTCAGTAATAAAAATAATGAACTACCAATGCATACAACACGAATGGATCTCGAAACTATACATGGGACAAAAAATAGCCAGACACAAAATATATGAATTCCAAGAACAGACTAAGCCCCTCCATGGAGATAGACTTCAGAAATGTCATTCCCTGTGGGAGCTGGGGACTAACTGGAAAGGGGCACGGGGAACTTTCTGGGGTATAGAAATATTCTGTATTTTATAAACTTTTTACTACATGGGTATATGTCTTAAAACTCATCAAGTTGTACATTTAACATTTATGTATTTCAATATATGTAAATTCTCCTCCAATAAGGTAATGTTTAAAAAGAAAAATGTTCAAACGATGATGAAAAACAAAGATTGAAAACTCAGTAGCTAAACTGACTCATTAAGAAAAGCACAATATAAAACATGTAGTTTGCACCTGTATTGTAGATCTAGAAGCAACAGAATTTATTTTATGTCTTCTGAGTTAAGGCATTATGGAATACCAGTAAACTTGAGATTTATATCAAGAAAAGCAATCATGATTTTCCTTTTCTTAAGTTCTAGTAATAACTGCTTTGTTGCACTAGTCAAGGATTTGATTGGATATGCTAATTTCAGCTTATTAGGGATTATCGCCAATTGTAATTCTCATTCATATATCCAATGTAGAACGTTGCTATTATTGCATACTAGAAAGTACCGTGATTAGCACAAAGTAAGCAGTTCTTATTCCATCAGGAGTAATCTTCCACAACTCTATTATATCAGGGAAGAGTGACTGATTTTATAGTCATGTTTAAATATAGATTGCCTTGTTGTAATGGCTAGCGGAAAAGTACACACATTTTATAGATATTTTTAAGGAAGATTAAACAAGATTTCTTTGCTTAGATATCAGGCTATAATGTTAAAGAGCTGAAAAGTCAATGAAGTTTGCAGTGCATCTTATTTTATTTTATTATTCTTTTGCTTTCTTCCATGGTTACTGGAAGCTAGTGGAAAAGCATGTTGAAACTCACCTTAGAGAAGATAAAGTCTGTCACATCTATCACCTGTCTTTCCTGTCATATTTTATGAAATTTGTATTTTGAAAACAGTACAAAAACAATTCAAATGAGTATTTTTTAACAACAGCAACATAAATATTTCACTTTGTTCTTTCACCGTGCAAAGTGATTGCCATTTAATACAGTTATTCACATATCCAGATAATGTCAAATAGCTAGCATCTTAGAGAGCAAAGAAAAGTCAAGTGTGTCTTGGCAAGTACGAATTCTTACTATGACCATTATATGATAAATCTCAAAGCTAAACTACTAAACTATTTTTTCAACAAATTTTAAAAACACATCTATTAATAGTGTGGACTTCATGGTTAGGTTTCACAGATATTTTTAAAGAAGCAATTGAAAAATTCCAGTTCTTTATTAGAATGAATTTAATTCTTAGTAAAAACTGATGTGAGGATACATGTTCCTTTTGCTTTCTTTGTTTGAAGTTTTCAGTAACTTTATTCTTAAAAAAGCTAAATGTATCGTCCTGATTAAACTGTTCATAGTATGACTTAACTGTTCATAAAATAATAGCTGGTCATATTGTAACCTTGTTTTCCTTCTTGATAGAGATCACTGGTCCTTATTCTGGGCTGAAACCATGAAGGAGTTGGAAAGCGACTAAGTGCATAAATAAACCTACTAATAGCAGAGATTTCAGAAAAAAAATAACAATAGTGAAATTGGAAGGCTTAAGGAGAGCTATTTATGTTACTCTGAGGAATACAAATCAATAAAAGTTCATGGCTGAAAGGTTCTCATTGATTGGAACATACTGGTAGCAAAGTAATTTCAAAACCCAATGCAGGGTTTGCCAACCACACCACGTTTTCTGACTGTATCCAATAAAATGTTATGACCTCAAAACAGCCATTTCTAGTATAAGTTTTTTGAATGACTCTTTTTTTTTATCCTAACATGACTATGCTGACATCAGGACATTTGAAATATGGTTTCAAAAAATTATAAAATTGTTTCAAGTTAAAGATTTCAAAGTTGACTTCATGAATGTTGTTGTTGAAAAGCAATCATTTAGAGATATTGTGAAAACAACACAGAAATACTTGATTATATTTCTAGGTATTACTTAAATTTCCTATGAATACATTTTTGTCAGGAAACTACTC
This sequence comes from Miniopterus natalensis, assembly GCF_054644295.1. Classification (NCBI taxonomy): domain Eukaryota; kingdom Metazoa; phylum Chordata; class Mammalia; order Chiroptera; family Miniopteridae; genus Miniopterus; species Miniopterus natalensis. The sequence continues at coordinate 41,317,291 of NC_142082.1, forward strand.
ACTAATCCTGTTAATTCTTTAGCCATTTCTATCCCAATGGAAGCTATTGTAAATCTCTCCATGCTGCAGTGCCCTTAATGGGCCTTAGTGTAAGGGCAGGGAATCACTCTTCTAAGAGATGCTTTAATTTCTATGCTGCTTTAAAAAATGACCCTCCGTGAGTGCTGTGGATTGATATATCTGTCAAATCAACTATGATACTTTAACTGAAAAAAGAAATAAAATCTCTCCATGGAGCAAAGTCTCATCCAAAACTAGTCTTATATTCCCAGTCAGAGAAAGACAAACCCCAAAAGGAAAGCTTGAGGAATTAGGAACTAGATGTCAAAATTTCTTGAATGAATTTTTAAAGTTTCTCAAATCAACAAAAAAAAACACCAACATTATTTTTATGATTAAAAAAAAAAAATCCCTTAACTACTTACTACTCGGTACATTGCTCAGTCTGCAATACACTTGAATCACATGCACCACTTTGACTTTACACAGAGGGCAATCTGTTGATGAAAAGTAACCTCTGTAGATAATAACTGGTAGTAACACACCCCCAGGCTAAATGTAAGCTACAGCAGCGCAGGCTGCTGTTTGGTTCAGCGCTATTTTTCTGATGCCTAGAACAATACTTCTCCTAGCGTAGGTACCCAATAAATACTCGTTAATGAATGAATATATATTAAATAAAGCTCACCGAGCTCTCTATTACCTCATTGAGGTATTTTATATCCTCTGGTTCACCAAATGGATTCCATGTCTTAAGTGTTTAAACACATTGTTTCCTCTGCCAGAAACAATACTCTCCGCCCACTTCATTCCTCAGGTCTCAGCTCCAGCATCACTTCCCTGGTGGCTGAAGCCTGGATTATGTGCCTCTATTATATGGATTCATAGCATCTTCCCCACTCTTTATCATCATATCACACTTTGTTTATAGTTTATATGTGTATCTCCTCCACAATACTAAGCCCCCAAAGAGCAGGTAGGTATCTAGCTTGTATTCCCAGACTCATAAATATGTCTTCCATGTATAAAAAAGCATCATTAATCATTACATGGAATTCCAAATCATTAATAAGGATAGAGCCCAAAAGACAAATAAATACCAGAAGACACACACGGAAAAAAAACACACAGACAACTCAACTTTATTCTAGGGCAGATTTATGATGGAAACCCATCTAAAACACAAGTCAGCCTTTTCTATATATCTCGAGACATATCTGACAAACGGAGTGTGAAAAGTCAAAAAGGAAAAAGCATTGGCATTCTCGTGAGGTTAGACATAACAACAACAACAAAAAACTCAGAACAAAAGAGAAAAGAATCACACCTTATAAAATAAAGATGATAAGATTTGGAAATCGTCACCAAAATATAAAATACTGTAATCTAGAGACAAGTCTAAAGTTTGAAATCAAATATGAGAGGGAATATCGGGCTTCTCTTCAACTAGGAAGCACGTCTTTCCCTGCGTTCAGATGTTGCAGAGGCCAACATTAAGTTCCCTACAGCGGGCTCATCACCCTTGGCGCTACTGACATTTCCAGCTGGAAAATTCTTTGTTATGACAACCAAAAGTGGCTCCAGATATGGAAAAGAGTTGCCTGAAGGGTAAAATTGCCCTGGGTTGTTTTTTAAGAGTTAAGGCAGATTTAAATAAAGGCATAGAAGAGAAATCTATAGTGAAGGTTTTGCGCATAATTTAATGATATTCTTATTGCATTGCTAACGTTTGAATAAGAAATCGCAACAAAACATTAGCACTTTAACTTTCAAGCAAATATTGATCTGAAAACTTCTGCTGTAAGACAGGAGATCCAGCAGTGACAATATGTAACTAGGTGGCCAATTTGGTACACTGGAAAAGAGATAAAAAAATCCAAATGCTGGACTCATCTTTGCCCCTCTGCCGTTAGACCTTGAGCAGTTGCCCCTCACTTTCCTCATCGTTAAGTTGAAGACATGAATTATTTTATTTCTTAATCCCTTTCATCTCCAATATTCCATCATCATATGACACCACTCATCTATACTTCAGAATCAATTTTAAAAAAAACGATTCTCTTCTTGATACATGCTTCAAAATGTACTACAACTGATATTAAATATAAAAGATTCTTATAAATTGCTTGACATTTAAAGTTTTTCCTCCATCAATAGAAATTAGTCTCAATGGCCAGTTGAAGATGCCTCAAGTTCTACTCTTAGAAACTGATACTTTGTTTCTTTGACTTGAGGCAGTAATTTTGAAACTATGCTCTATAGATACTCAGGGGTATACATTAGAGGGCAAGTAAGTATGTAATTTTCTAGATCCTTTCAAATGATTTAAACAGAACACCAGAGATTTCATCAGTTTCTTTATTAAAGTACAACAAAAAATTTGTTTGAACATAGGATTTGGCAAGATATGAAAAACACGGGGATGTACTATCGTCATACACACAGACATATAGATCAATTTTTTGCAAATGTCAGTAGGGCTATTAAGCCACGTCTGGTTCATTGACAGTGGATTGCATATTCCTTCATTCTCCCCTCTAAAGCAGTCTGTCGGGGAGACGGTAACCCTACAGAGCAGTGTCTGGGGTAAACAAGATTGAAAAGCCAGAAGCAAAAACACTGGTAATTTTGAGTATAGGATTATATGTCATGACATCTCACTAAAAGGATAGATGTCAGTGTGCTAACAGTGGCATGGTTTAGAAACAGGCATGTATGTGGAGACCAACAGGAGCAAGTGCATATATTATCACACCAAAGAAAGACTGATAGCTTAGTAGCACATAGGAGAGATGTACAGGTTGCCGAACTAGTAGGATAAGCTACGAGGAGCTGACTTCTTCCTTTTAATAAACTAAAAGCTAATTTTTATACATAATCTCTTAAAATGGTATCCCATTTAGCACTACTGTATTCAAGATAAATAAAATACCCACAGTCAGTATGGTTAAGCTTTGAATATAGTCATATTGCATAAAAATATCTTCTCAGGAACATCCGGGTTATTTTTTATAAAGCTACTCATTATACAAGGCTGGGGCTGTAATATTTAGTACATTATTTGCAGAACAATTTACTTTCTAGTGCACCAAACTCTCAATGGATCAATCTTTGGAAATCTCTGTAGAAGACACCTATTGGAAATCTTTACTACTATGGTTTAAGAGATTAGTTCAAATACTGTATTTCCCTAATTTAGCTATCAACAGATAAACCTCACTTAATGAAACAAATTGATCTGCTCCAAAACACCCTTCTCTCTACCCTATTCCCTGTTCCCTTCTACTTTCTTTCTCCCTCGTTTCCGCCTTCCTCTCTTCCCCCCTTGCTAGGCACAGTCTCCTGCAGAAAGCCTTCTCTGCAGGCGAGGCGCCCCCAGCAAGTTTCCAAATGCACTTCTCTCTCGCTGCATTTACACCAACCCTCCCCTATCATAGGATCTGAGGGCAGGGATGAGCCCACTTACAGTTTTCATTCCTAGTTTCTACCATCATTTGTGGTATACAAGGCCATCGAAGAAACATTGTTTCAACTGAAAAACCTAATTAATTTTGGCCAGGTTCATCCAACAAACAAACTGAGAGTCTATGATAAAGTATTGTTCTTCCTCCTTAATAGGATAGAGAAATCGCTTTTTCACGGTGATAGTAAATAAGGGGTAAAATCGACATTCAAATAAAAAGTGGCATCCAAATGCTTGGTATCAACTTTGTACCAATCGACCATTATAATTCTTTTATAAAATGTTTAGGACTGAAAAGAAGCAACCTATTCCCTCACTGTGAACTAATTTCTTCACTGTCCAAAGAACAAACAATTATATGAAATAATGATGTATAACAGCCCCCGGTACTACTACTATGCTGTACTGCTACAATACCATACTACTACTGTTACTGCTACTAATATGCTGATACTAGACTCTGTTACTACCATACTATTCTATTGTTACTACTACTACTACTAATATGCTGATACTATACTCTGTTACTACCATACTATAATGCCACTGTTACTACTACAATATTGCTACCATACTATACTACTATCATACTTTACTATTACTGCTATACTATGATACTACTGTTGTTACTTCTGTCACAGAAAGCTACTTCTATAACTAAATATAAAATTATTTTGCTCATGTAGAATGGATGTTCTCCAAAGTGACAGAAAGAATGTAGCACCCATGGCTAATTTTTTTATTAATTTTCTACTACAAGTTTATAAAGAATAACTTATTTTATAGAAATCATATTTATGGTAATTAAAGGAAATTTATTTTGAAAATAAAATGCATTAAATATTTTGGGCAACATATGTCTTTCTTTAATACATAATCTCAGGGATAACTGAACTTGAAAATGTATGTAATTTCCAATTATACTACCAATAAGATTAAGAGAAAATGTTTAAATTATAAAACTATTTCTAAATACTGCTTTATCTCCTTCCTGTTATATTTACTAGACTATGAACCAAGGATGAAGTTTCTCATTATTCTTTTAGTATTACTTTTCCTTCATTTGAAACTTGGAGCCAATGCAGAAGTATTACATTAAATTTCATGGAAAAATATCACTTTACCCTGAATAATAAACCACGAACCTAATTCTCAACAGGTGAAAGAAAGAAGACCATGTTTAATTACTTGTAGCTTCTCTTCCAGTGGAGTTTTGTTTTTGTTTTGAATACTCACCTGAGGACATGTTTTTGTTGTTGTTTTTTGTTAAATACTCTTTTATTAATTTTTAGTGAGAGAGGGAGAAATATTGATGTGAGAGTAAAACACTGATAGGCTGCCTCTTTCACACATTAACAATTTCTCCAATTTCAGAATATACACTTTTTCACTAATATTATCCATTTTCTCAAAATCCTCATATATCCTCATAAATATTGAGAACCTTTATCTTCTCCTAAGAGCACTAATAGTTGACTACACTTGCCTAACTAAGGGTTTAGAAATTATTCTGAAGTCTCCCTTTCATTTTGTCTTCAGTAAAGAGCCATTCAAAAGTCAGTAGATAGGGAAGCCTAACCATGCAAGTACTTCTCTCTGTGGATTTGCACTTCACAAAAGAAGTAGGCTCCCTAAAGCTGCTTCACTTACTCTGGAGTTATTACTTGAACATCACATTCAGTTTACCTGTTTACATCTATTCCCAGAAATACTAACTTACTAAGCCCATGACTGATAAGTGAGTGCAACTTTCAGTAAAACCACACGTACAACTCGAAACCTCCTGGGAGAATGAGGTGAGTCCGGCATTCAGGGCTTTACAAAAATAGTATAACAGCTGATGCTTTTTTCTTCAACATAAAACATGCGAGTTAGGGTTATAAGTTAATTTGAGCAGTTGTGAGATCGATCTGATGATATATTAGAATTTTGTTTGCTTACATGATTTAAGGCATTGCATGTGCACATCACGGGGGAGGCTAGGCAATGTGTCAGGTTTCTTGCAGCCGCATGTGTACTTTTCATGTAACGCATGGGGAGGCCTAGAAACCCTCTGCACAGAGGGAGAAGCAGATTCCCACACGCTCACTTACTTGGGCATAGATTTCCCTCTCGGCTGTGCCTCTTTCGGCCAAAAGGTCAAGAAAATGGGGATGGGGGTGAGTGATGATGATTAAAGCTACAGGTAAACTGCTGTTAACCTGATCTAATTTTAACCATATCCTAATAAGCCATGTTAGGTAGCTACGTTGTTCCCATTTTACTGATGAAAAGAAAAAGAAGCTTAGCGAATTTAAATAACTCTTTCTAAATCATGCATATAGTAAGTGAAAATTTTAAAATTTTAACCAAATTTATTTCTTAGGGGATCATTATTACAATATCCTCATAAGGGGTGTTATAAGTTCGAAAATACATCAAAAGCACACAAACATGTTAATCATATTTATTATTTTTACTAATACTTCGTAGTCTGTCAAGGGAATGACAGACTTTCTTCATAAATGACAGTCTTCCTTCATAAAGCCTTGCAGATAGAACCGGGCTGAAAGAGAAGAGCAAAGAACTTGTGCGCGTGCATTCTAGGTTTAGGCAAAATTGTATTTATTCATTAAGATTAAGTGACTTTTGTGGTTCCATACAAATATGATTATTTTTGTTCTATTATCATTGAGATTTAAACATGAAAAGATGCTCAACTTCACTAGCTATGAGGGAAATGCAAATCAAAACTACAATAAGATTGCACCTCACACCTGTTTAGTTTCTGTTATCAACAAGACGTAATAACAAGTGTTGGAGAGGTTGTGGAGAAAAGGAACCCTCACCCACTGCTGGTGGGGATGTGGACTGATACAGCCACTATGGAAAACAGTGTGGAGGCTCCTCAGAAAATTAACAATAGAGCTACCATATGACCCAGCAATCCCTCTTCTTGGTATCTACACGAAAAATTAGAAAACATTTATTCACAAACATAACCCTATGTTCACTGCAGCATTATTTGCAGTGGCCAAGACATGGAAACAACCAAAGTGTCCTTCAGTGGAAGATTGGATAAAGATATATGGTACATATATACCATGGAATACTACTCAGCCATAAGGAAAAAAGATGAAATATTGCCATTTGATAACATAGATGGATCTTGAAATATCATGCTAAGCAAAATGTTAATAAGAAAAAGCTAAGAATGATATGATTTGACTTATATGTGGAATACAAAATTGAAACTCGTAGACACAAACAGTATGGTGGTTACCAGAGGGAAGGGCAGTGGGGGGAATAGTGAAGGGTAAAGGGGGGAAAATATATGGTGCAGGAAGATAATCTGACCCTGGGTGGTGGGCACATATGCATCATACAAACTCTACAGAATATGTATCACAGAAATGTACATTTGAAACCTATACAATCTTACCAATGTCATCCCAATAGATTTAAGTAAAAATAAAATAAATTTAAAAAAGAAAAGATGAAATGACTAAAACAATCAAACTCAATGATTTTCACAATTTAAAAATATCTAAGAATTCTGTGTTGAGATGTGATACTTGAACCCAATAATCAACAAGCTTCAATGAACTCTAAAAAAGAAACAAAACAAAAAAAATCTAAAAGACCAAACATTAAAGACACTAATTATTATAACATAAAAACAGAATCCATGAGTTTATTAGTATTCTTTTGTATATATTACCAGTGCTAGCCTAAAATAATAACCTTATATCATGCTTGGCTTTATAAGTAAATCCTGTGTTCTTCAAATGCTCTCCCCAGAGATGATCTATTATACCTTTTATCATTTTAGAGGCAGAGGTTTCAAGAAAAGTATCCTTGATTTTTTTCTCACTGCAATTAATTTGAAAATTCACACAGCAATGAAAGATTTTTCCAAAGCAGTGGTGACTGTTACATTTTCAGGACTTTTGCAAGCCAGTTGAGGTCAAATCGGTAGCTTGAAATCAGCCAAAGTGAGAGTATTTACACCTATACTCTACAGAAATTGGCAAATGCTATAAATCAAGGCTTGTTAACTTGCCCCAGAGAGACAATTGTTAAAAATTTACCAGCACAACACAGTTCTAAACTCACCCTTTCTAATAAGACAAAATAAAACAAATGACCACACAAATTTTTCCTATTACTAGTGCCCTCTATTAACAAGAGGAAGTTAACCATCTGTTAAAGGAACCTTGACTTTCCAAAGCTAATCACTTCATGCCAACTTTGGTTACAATTTACTTATGTTCTGAGAGGAACTTTTTTTCTTTCTCCCTGTTTTACCCTGGGTCTCTCAAAAATTACTGTTTTCTTTGCTTTCAGCTATTGTGTCCCCTTGGCCTCACTACTTAAACCACTGCCATCCTGCATGTGATTCCACAGCTCAAGTGAGGGCTCTTTTTAAAGGTGTAGAAGACATTGTGTGCACCAACCAAATGCTGCTGACGAGGCCAGGGATCCAGAACGCTCCTCCAGCTGCCAGTGGTTGGCTGCTGAGGGTTCAGACTGACACCCTTCTCTAGATGAATGCCCCTGGGAGAAGCAAGGCCCTTGCCTAAAGGTTTATTTTTCCAATCACTGACCACTCCAGGGCGCGCCATAACCAATGACTGATTGATATAGAGCTTTAACAGCCCAGACCATCTGCCTCAAGACTGGTGCAATTTGCACTGTAGAGCTCCCCCTGGAATCAGGCTGAAGCCAGACTTCACCTGAGCTTGTCATCTCCTTCCCTATCAAGGTTGCCTGACAACATCGGAAGTTTCCTCAGAGAGCACTCCTTCAAAAATCTCAGCTTCCAGGGAACCGGGTCTTAAACTAAGGTCAACGAGGACCTGTTCTCCAAATCCAGCAACCTCTTCTCAACCTTCATTTCTAAGACCCTATGCAGCTTCCAAAATTGTTGATTGCTACTACCCTTCTTGAAACCCTATTTTTCCATGATATTTAAAATAAGATTCTCGTAGGGTTTGTTCAGTGCACTACTTTCATTCTTTCTCACTGTTTGCTGGAGCGTCTGGTCCACCCTCTTATTCCTTACATCTCATTCCGGTAAAGTCTGCCATGAAGCTTCAATATCAGATAAATGCAAAACTCCCAGATGTTTATTAGTTTTCCGTGTCTAAAATAGTATTTCCCCAAAACCTGATCATTTCCCATGTTCCGTATCTATCAAAGGCCTCACTGGCCTTGAAGCTACCAAAGCTTGAAATCTTGGCGTTCACTCATCTTTAATCCTTTGTACTCTCCTTTACTTCTTAAAATAGTCACCATTTCAAACAGCAATAGTAACTGCATCATATCTTTGCAGATGTTTCCTCCTTTCCATTAGCATCTGTAAAGCTTATCTTTCACCAGGAACATTTCAGATGCCTCCAAACCTATCTTCCTCCCTTTAACATGCTGGGATAGCCACTTATGCTTCATATGGCCAATATAGTTGTTTTTCTAAAAATAGGACTCTATCACATCCCTATTTAAGAGCTTTGCAGATCTCTACACTTTTTATAAGAAATATCCCCTATTTACTTTATTTTTAAGTCTTGTTTATTTAAAGAATACTACAAGTGGTGTATTGTTCTTAGTATTAATGATGATGATGATTCTATTGACTGAAATGTTCTTTCAATTGGCCTCAAATGGAAGATTTTTTTAATTGAGTTTATTGGGGTGACACTGATTCACAAAATGATACAGGTTTCAAGTGTACAACTCAACAAAACATTATCTGCACACTCCATCTTGAGCCCATTGCCCAAGCAAAGTCTCTTTCTGTCCCCATCTTCCCTCTCTTGGCCTACCTCCACCTTTCCCTCTAGCTATCACCACCCTGTTGTCTGTGTGTGTGTGTGTGTGCGTGTGTGTGTGTGTGTGTGTATATATAAAATCTCCCTTCACCTTCTTTCATCCATCTTCCCAAACCCCTCCCCTCTGACAGCTGTCAGTCTGTTCCATGTATCCATGCCTCTGTTTCTATTTTGTTCATCAGTTTATTTTGTTCATTAGATTCCACATATAAGTGAGATCATACTGTATTTATCTTTCTCTGACTGGCTTATTTCACTTAGCATAATAATTTGCTTTAGAACAGCATCCAAAGACTTATAAGTTGAAGAAAATTAAATCTCTGTCCCATTTTCTGCCAGCTTTCCTCAGAAATCCTTTGGTCCATCAATACTAGTCTATTTGCCATTGCAAAAATCCATCACACATTTGCATATTTCAGTGGCCTGTTCCTGCTTCTCCCTCTTCCTGTAAGGCTGCTGCGCCTTCACACACTGGCCTACGTGGCTTTTTAAATGGCTAAATTCCAATGACTCATCTTCTACGTAGTGTTTCAGCCAAGGCATTCCCCTCTCTTATGAAGTCATGATACATTTTTATACCTTTATGATTAAAGTTGGATAGTTTGGTATACTTGTAGTTTTCTGTACATATTTTCTCTTCCTAGAATGTTGACTACAAACACCTAGAAACATGAGGATTGTTAACAGTCATTTCTTTATATTTTTTCTGGTATGTAGTGCAGGGTTTTACACACAATAGTTGTTCAAAAAATGTTGAAATTCAATTCTAAAATTATTAACTACACAGCCAATCAGTAATCATGACTGTAACAGGTTTATTATGTTTCCTATTCAAATAAAGCCTTAAAATATAAAAAGAAAACAGGACCAATAAACTCCAAAAGTAAAACAGTCATTGAAATACAGCCAAACAAAATAACATGGCTAGCAATGTAAAAGCATTAATTGACACAGGATGATGTAATTCATGCTATGTTAATTTTCTTTCATGTTATGATCTTAGGAGTCCATTTATCCAGATGATAAAATGAATTAAAATGTATCCTGAAAAGTAATTCAAATTTTAAAGCTCATTATCTCATCATTTTTAATATTAGCCTCCACTCAGATGTTTTAAAAATCTTGAGCAACATGCATAAAATTAAAACACAGGCTGTTGGTGAGAATATAAAATAAATATCATTTTCATGAGTCCTTGCTTTGTGAGTTTTCTAAAAACACACTGCTCACTACTGACAGCAGTATAATTCAAATAACAGAATTTTTAAACATTTATGGGAAAACAAAATATTTTAAATGATAATCCTTTGAAATAAAATGTTTTTATTCTTCCACCCTTTACTTTCCCTTTACTTCCTTACAGTTGTGAGGGAAACACAGTTTGTTCTTGTATTATTATTTATTTATTATAGCATATTTCCCATTTAAACAGCTATGGTTGCTCCACCCTGCATGTTCACATTCCTTTGCTCTAAACCCAAATATTTCTAAACTAGAGAGGAAACCCTTTTTTAATCATAAATTGTAATCTGATTCTTCAAGACTTAGAGATGCATGGTGTGTACAAAAATCAAAGTATCAAAATCCCTGCCCTAAATAAGGGCACGTTCACACAGAGTGAAGGTATGGAATCAAAATTCAAATATTTCACAAAATGGGTGATCTTCCCTGGCACAAATTGAAACTTTTACTCTGCTGTAGGCAGCATGAATCACTAAGCCCAGTTGATGCTAAAATCTCCCCAAAAGTTAGTGCATCTCGACAAGTTAAATAGAACCTCAGCCTGCCCATGTGTTCAAAACTCACTGAAATTGCTTTTCAGTTGTTCTATTTGAGACAGCCCACTAACTTTCCTCCTCTCTTCTTTCCTCCCTCCCTCCCTTTCTCTCTCCTCCCTTCTCTCCCCTCCCCTCCCTCCCTCCCTTTCCTTCCTTCCTCCCTCCCTCCCTCCCTCCCTCCCTGCCTTTCCTTCCTTCCTTCCTTCCTTCCTCCCTCCCTCCCTCCCTCCCTCCCTCCCTCCCTCCCTTTCCTTCCTTCCTTCCTTCCTTCCTTCCTTCCTTCCTTCCTTCCTTCCTTCCTTCCTTCCTTCCTTCCTTCCTTCCTTCCTCTTTCCTTCCTTCATTTAGTTTTCTAAGCTACTTTAAATTACTAATATAAATTCAATGCCTTTTCAGTTATTTCTGCAAAAAAGTAAATGCCATTAGTATTATGCATCATCGGCCACCTTGTTAAAGCTGGCTACTTCTACAAGGATTGAATTTCTATTTATAATATTTAACTGGGGAAAAATAATTTAGATTATATACACAGTATTTAAGGCAATATATTACTTCTAAAAACAGATGGATTTTTTATGTAAAATGCTACTGAAGTAGTCACTTAGACGTAACCATTCAATTTTCTACCTCAAGCCCAAAAAGCTCTCTTCGTTGGCATAAGGTATTTTTCTTTATCTAGCATGCCCTATATTGCAGGCCCCTTTCTCACTCCATATTCTGCAAGACATGCTCAGATTCTCTTCCCATTCAATTTATGACATGATTCATTGAATGCTACAGCCTACTTGAGAATTTTTTAAATATTTTCCAGCCCTGTAATAGAAATCCATTTTTCTGATAAGAAACGCAGTGATGACCTTGTCAGCTAAGTATCCTAATTCATCTGTCTATGTGAGAAAGTTATCTCCTCCAGGCTCCTTCAGAATTCATATATGGATTGTTCTGTAAGAATTAGCACCTACTGAGAGAGCTTTCACACTTACTTAAAAATATAACAATTCCAGAAGCAATTGATAGTAATCAATTTTAAGTATTATGATCACATTTTGTGGGTCTCAGGGATTTATCTATAGTTATGAAATAAAAGAATTTATAAAAGAGAGTGACCAAGAGCATTAAAAATAAGGCACACTTCTCTAGACTCACACACGTTATGCTGCTACTGCTAGAATTTTTTCTAACCAATATATATACTCTTAATTCAGAAATATATCCCAAGTGCTTAAAATTGATACTACTTGAATACTGATAGGTAAAAGCATCTAAGTATGCTTTTAAAAAGCATAAAAATAAAAATATGTAAATCATGTGTGACTAGCATTAGAAACTGGAAAATTCCTCCAATTGCATATATGGGATGGTTTGAATAGAAAATATAAATATGAAATCACATGGCCAAGTGTGATTAACGCTCATGAGAAGAGAACAAAGGTTTCCCTTGCAGTCTCATATTTCATGTGTGTAATCAGCCTGGCCTGTTTTATTCTCAGGAGATTTTAGAAAAGGGTGTTCTGACCCACTGCAAATGCCATTCTATCCTGAAGCCTTTAACACAGTTTTCCCAGGATTTATAACCAGCAGTAGACACTGACAGCCGCACCTTCCCTCACCTGGTTTAGCCAGCCTACTCCACCTCCCACATACATTTTCATTCATTCAACTGTTATTGGGTATCTCCCATATGCAATGCATTGAGCTGGATGTCAGATAATACAAATGGCAGCCAAATAGAAAGATACGAGTAAGATAAAGCCTCTGATCTCAAAACTCCTAAAAGCTAGTAAGGAAAACAGCAGTGTGTAACTATAGCGATAATACAAAATAGAGCATCTTAATAAATAAAAGTGGCAAACAAACAAACAAAAAACCTTGATAAACACTTCAGGAAAGAGTTGACATTGAGCTGAGTTCTGTCACTTGAATATGACTGTCACGGGCAGAAGTGGGGGGAAGGAATTCTAATTCAATGAAATGTTTTGAATTATTACAGAAAGGAATGTATGTGTGTGGCAGATCCCAGCATTATTAATCATTCACTCTTGGTAGCACATAAGGAAGGAAGAAGCTAGGAGAGAAAGAATTAAAAGCAAGTTTTATCACAATTTTAAAAAGAAGAAAAATTAAAATAAAATAATAAAATAGATGAAGAAAAAAAAGGAAAGGAAAGTTCCAGATCATGGTAAAAGGCCTTAATTACCATCAGCTCCAAACTAGACTTTACTAATTATCAGTGAGTTGTGAATGAACTTTGTTTCAGCATATTCTGAGACCTTCCTGATAATACTAAATTCATACCATCTTAAAAGAAATCATAGCCACCCCATTTCTGATGACTTGTAAATCTCTAACTCTCTCATAATACATCATAACAAGCAGGGTTAATAAACTGGAAAAAAGTTTTAAGTCTCCAAAGCAACAAAATATAGATAATTTTGGTACAGATTCCAAAACTATGGGTTGCATTAATTGTGTATTCACACATTTCTCAAGCTCTTATTTCAGCCCAGACCTGCACAGTGGGCTAACATGTGTGAATTAGTTTCTAAAGAGAAAAACTAGACTGTCTTTCCAAAGCACTGGGCAGTAAAAAGATCAGTGGTTGCCAGAGGGTGGGGTTGAGGAGAAATGAATAGGTGGAGGGCACAGGATTTTTAGACAGTGAAATTACTCTGTATGATAATTAACGACAGATTGGTGTCACTATACATTTGTTCAAGCCCATAGAATGTACACCAAGAGTGCACCCTATGGTAAACTAGGGACTTTGGGTGTTGATGTGTCAATGTAGGTTCATTGTAACAAATGTACCACTCTGGTGGGTGGGGGGGGGATATTCATAATGAGGGAAGCTCTGCATGTGTAGGGGGACATATGAGAAATCTCTGTACTTTCCTCTTAACTTTTCTGAGAACATAAAACTGCTAAAAAATGGTTTTAAAAAATCCCTAGTTATCCCTCAGCTCATGACTAACCAGTTCAATGCACAAATAATCACTAAAATGTTTCTGATTTGAGGCATCCACAAATATGTGAATTGCCAAAACTAAGCTATATTTTCAAATATGCCTGATAATCGGCCTCTCTTCTCCATTAGTCACTTCATAGGTGAATGTGTCTTCTCGTAGTTTCAGCACATCATTCTCCCCATCTACTACATCCTGCTGCTCTGCCTTGGTGATTCAAACATCATATCTTAGCTTTCTGGATTCCTGATTCGAAATACTCTCCCCAGGTAACCACATCCATGTCATTTTTCACATATCATCATGACATCCAAAATCATAGCTTTGTCTCTCATTTCCCTCTTGAGATTCGGACTCAGAATCCCCACTGCCTGCTCCTCTTATTAGAGCCGCTTCCACTGTGCAGCAAAGGTGATTCCGCCCGCAGAGTGTGATGAGTGTGGCATAATAATTGTCTAGTAACTACACAAAAGTTTTTACTATGGAATACTGTTTAACAAATTTAGACAGGTGCCAGAGTTAAATGATAGAAGTTACACAAATCTGACCAAAACACAACGCAGTGTCGTCTTCTACAGCTAAGGAATGAATGCTGGAAACCCAACCGACTCTGTTGGCTAGGGGCTCTTTGGGGTGATTGATTTGAGATGTTGTTTCCTTACTTTTTTGTTAATTTAATGTTTCCCTTGTGGTCTTATAGGCTAAAAGCTTCAAAAGTTTCTGCCAAGGTCCCAGGCTGTAATTTACACAGAAGAAGCTGGGTCATTAAGCTAAGGGTCTCTGGGTGAGCATCTCCTCTAACAGGCATAATGGTGACCTTGACAATGTATAACAGAATTATAATTTAGGCTCACACGCAAAAGGCAATCAGATCAAAATGTTTTGGTTATTTTGTTTTCCTGTAGAATGGAACCTTGGCAAGGTTCTTTTTAAAATAGGGTTTCTCATAAATAGTAATTTAGACATTCATTTGATTTATCAGAAATTTGTGACAGATACAAACAACTTCGGAAATTTTAAATTGGCTTCAGGAGTAAAAGAAATACATATATTTTATTTCAAATGTCAAATTATCATATATCACAGTTTAAATTTCTTATATAAAGATTTAAAAAACTTTCAATTATTCAAAATCTTCAAACCATTCAATATCGCAAAATTATTCTAGAAACCAAACAATCTAACTGACATATACTATAAAAATTATTTATTTTTGAGTATAATAAAAATATTTTAAGTAGGACATAAAATGGTTTGAATACAAATATTTTTCCCAGTAAGTAAAAAAATCTATAACTTGGCACAAAACTAAGGATTCTAAAGACCGTGAATGTAAATATGGTGTGAAATATAAACAAAAACAGTCTTTTATTAAACATAAAGTAAACCTCAAAATATCTCTCAGGTGAAATTATGTTGTTGTAAAATAAATTCATGATTAAAAAACACCCATGAATTTATAAAGTGTATTTGTTAATCAAAAAGAACTAATCTGTGGCTGGCCAATGTGGCTCAGTGGTTGAGTGTGGCTCCAGGAGCCTGGAAGTCAGGGTTCAATTCCCAGTCAGTCAGGGCACACGCCCTGGTTGCATGGGCTCCATCCCCAGGAGGAGAGTGCAGCAGGCAGCCGATCAATGACTCTCTCATCGTTGATGTTCCCATTTCTCTCTCTCCCCCTCCCTTCCTCTCTCTAAAATCAGTAAAAAAACAAATTTTAAAATAATAATAAGGCTGTGAATATTTATGAGCAAGTCTTTGTATGGAGATATATTTTAATTTATCTTGGATAAATAAACGGGTATAATCGCCAAGCGAATGGTAAAGAGTATGTATAACTCTACAGAAAAAATGTCAAGATCACCATGGAATCAAAGTGATTACACCGTTCTAAACCTCAGTCAGGACAGATGAGTTACTCCACATGCATAGAAACAATTGGTTTGATAAGTCTTTTTAATTTTACCCCTTCTAATGTATGTGAAATGGTATCTCATGGTTTTGATTTACACTTCCCTGATGGCTAATAATTTTAAGTAATTTTTATGTGCTAATTGGCCATTCATATGTCTTCCTTTGTGAACTAAGTGTATATTCAAGTCTCTTACCTATTCTATTGGATTGTCTTTTTAAAATTACTAATCTGTAGTACTTTGTATTCTAGATAAAAGATTTTTGCCCAATATCGTTTTTATACATATTTATTCCAGTATGTGGCTTTGTGCTCATTTGCTCATTTTAAAAGTGTTTTTAATGAACATACATTTACTTCAGATGTAGTTTTTAAATTTTTAACAAATAGCAAGTTTTAGTAGCATTTTAAATATTCTGGCTATTACTTTCTATACTCTAAGTCAAAAGTTATACTTTGTATGCTTTTAAAGTTTTAGATATTTTATATTTATGTTTAAGTCTATGATCCATCATGATTTTTGTGTATGGTGGGACACACACATGCACACACAAATATACATTCAATTGAATGCTGTTTAAAAAACATTTGTGGACATGACTCACCATTGAATTGCTTTGGCAATTTTGTTAAAAATGTACCGATCTTACTCTTTCTTTCAGTGATCTCATTGTCTATTCTAATGCTAATTCTAAACCATCTTAAACACTGCAGCTTTCATTTAAATTTTGATATCATGGAGTATAAGTCTCACAATTAGAGGCATCATTTTCAATGTTGTTTTAATTATTCCATGTGCTTTATATTCCCATATAGATTTTTGAATCAATTTCTCATTTCTATTCAACAGGTTGCTGTTGAAATTTTTATTGACATTGCACTCAGCCTGTGTATTAATTTCGGGGAGAACTGACATCTCAACAATATTGAGTGTTCCAATCCATAGACATAGTATTTTTCTCCAATTATTTAGATAGGGCATTTGGTAGACAGGTATGATTTTTTCCTACAATACTTTACAAATACCTTTGTCATATATTGTTTTTGAAGAAAAGTAGTTATTGTTACCCAGAATGTAATGCATCTTCTTTTACCTAGTTGCTTTAAAGTTGTCTATTCATCTTTGGTTTTTGAAAGTTTTACTCTGATATATTTAGGATATTTATGTTTCTTTATATGATGCTTTGAGTTTACTGATGTACTTTTTTCTTTCAGTTGTTTGTTTTCCACCACACTCAGAAAATGTGTCCTTCATTTCTTCAAATATACTTTCTACACCATATGTTTTTCATCTTCTTCTGCGTCTCAGATTACATGTATAGCAACTGTGTCACATGTCCCTGGTCTCTGTCTATTGATGTTGTTAATAAAATGACATCTTATTGTATGTTATCTGAACTGGATTTTTTAAATCATTATCTTTTCCTCAGAATAAATGCTATTGATTTGCAGTAAAATTTACCTACTCTTTCAAAACCTTTCTCAGATATTGTTAAAAGCATTGTAATAAACATTTAATTTAGGTTTTATTTTTAAATTTAAAATAAGTTCCATTTGGTACTCTTGACATAGAGGAAAATGGATATTTTATATCTGTTTTCTCAATACAAAATTATTTTCCTTTAAGCGCTTGAACACATTTAATATAGTTACTTTAAAGTCCTCGGCTGCTAATTGCAACATGTGGACATTTCCAGTTTATGGTTTATTCAATACCTTTCTCTTGACTCTATATTCTATTTCTCATGTTTCTTTGCATGTATATTAATTTTTTATCTTAAACTGAACTTTGTGAATATATTATGAACTCTGGGTTCTGTTATCTTCCTCTGAAGAATGTGTTTTTTAGTTATAGCAAGCAGTTGACTTGGCTAGACTAATTCCAAGCTGTTTCTTTATGGTGAACAACAGCTAAGTTCACCTCACTATTCATTCTTTACCTTCCGGCTGCTATGTTATGCTGGGATGTTTAAAGTCTCCCTCATGTAGACACATTTAAGGAGGGAGCCAAAGATTTAATACGAATTCATATGCAGATTTGAGGCTTCTTTCCTCTGTGATTTCCTCCTTATTGAATTCCCCGCTCACTTTCAAGCCTGTCTAACGGACTTAAACCTCATCATTTAACTCTTCAAGACCATGGCTTTTGGCTTGAGTTCTAGCCACCTGGTGCCTTGCGACCTGGGAGTGCCCTCTGACCAAAAGCCTTATAAATATGAATTTCTCCCAGCACAATTCTCTTCCTTTAAGGGTCAAATCCCCTCCAGTCTCTGTTTTCTTTTGATCATTTTCCTGTGCATTGAAATAGCTGTTTTTATATTTTCCCCAGAGTTTATAATTTTTAGTTCCAGCTTTGCTGCTATTACTGGAATTGGAACCAAGTGGTTCATTTTTTATTTCCGTCATCATAAGGCATTATGATTCAAATATTTTCAATCTATAAAAACTGGCAGCTCTTTTTCTTACTCTGCCAGGAACAGTGCTATGCTATATACTATGCATACACATGGGCTTCGACACCACACACAAGCATATAATTTCATTTCATTCTAAAAATAATATTGGAGATAAGCATATTTAGCCCATTTTACATGATAAAAAGTGGAGCTGAGAGATACTGCTGCTTGGGCAAGTATAAAAAGCTAGAAACAGAGTAAAAATCAATTACAGTTATGTCACATTCTACTGCTATTCATTTTACCTCCCACCTTTAAAAAAATAGATCTCACATCTATAATTTGAAAATGTTAACACTATTGTTGAGTGCCAATTAAGCAGTATAACTGAGTGCTGAAGGTCAGAGGATTCAGAATCAAACAAACTTTATTTCTAGTCCTTTCTCTCATTACATGCTCCCTATGTACATGGTCAAAGCTACAAAAGAGGGTGATTGCAATAGCATAAAACTGCTGTGAGGATTAAATGTGATATTTCATGCAGAATATCTGATATACATAAAAAGCACTCCATAAATATTAAATTTTATAATAACTATTAAATTGAGTTTTATTACAGGATAGAAAGGATGTAATCTTCCTGCAAAAGACTTTTTTAAAAACTGTGTCATGATATATTTATGCCAGAGTTGATCTATCACATCTGGATAAATAATTCCAATAATACAAAGTGGGAAGGAAAAAGGGTATGAATATTTACTGGAGGTATACTATGTTCCAAGCATTGAGATAAGCATTTTTAAATATATTATTGTGTTTTATTTTCACAACATTCTGTAAAGTAAATATGACTTCCATTTTCACAGATACGGAGATGAAAGTTTGGAAAACTTAAAGTAACTTATCCACCATCATAAACTATTAAGTATCTCAGTCACTGTTAAAACCTTAATGCACTTAATACATTTCACTTCCCCATGTTGCAAAACTGGATTACTATGATCTATAGTGAGTACTGAGTCTTACAAAACTCTCATTATTAAAACCCTGTCTGGTGTTTAAAGCTTTCTGGACTTCATTTCCTCAGTCTCTCTCCTTCTACACCAGTCAACTCAATGTCCTAATTTTCTTCCTTCAAAATTTCATGCCAACGTAATTCAATTATAACTTGATCTTTCCGTCTTTCTCTGTATCCATTTATTTCATTTTTATTGGATTGGTTCCAAAATGTAG
This sequence comes from Miniopterus natalensis, assembly GCF_054644295.1. Taxonomy (NCBI): domain Eukaryota; kingdom Metazoa; phylum Chordata; class Mammalia; order Chiroptera; family Miniopteridae; genus Miniopterus; species Miniopterus natalensis. The sequence continues at coordinate 41,336,843 of NC_142082.1, forward strand.
TTTTATGATCCTCAAAAACCATTCACATAGCACATAATCACATATTATATTGTTTTAGGCACTGAGAAGAGTGAATTAGACTTAGACACTCTTATCCTTTCCCTGAAGGTTTTAACTACATTGGTTTTATTAAATCATATATGAACACTTACTGTTTTACCTAGCTAATGCATTCTGTACTAGCCCGCGATTCCTGGTAGTCCTGAAGCGTGATCGTGATTAGAACACGGCAAAACATACAACACCATATTGATACTTCGAAATGGTTCAGCCATTAGAAAAAATGGCCTTAGAAATAGAACGATAAATGTCAGGTGCTCTATGTATGATTATAAACTACAGTTATGGAAATGAAAGGACTGATTAAGCTGAAATGAAACAGCAATCAAATAAGGGAGTAGGGACCCAGTTACCTATCATTATAATGGACAAAGGGTGATTATGACATTGGATTCTACTCAAAAGTACTCACTCTTTTATACTACAAATTGGTTTTATGCAATTTATGATGCTCTCTGTAGTTTGAGTCATAATTTTTAAAGAAATTAACAAAAGATTATGGATCAAAATGAACTGTCCATCTCAACTTGCAGAAAGTAAGAGACACAAAGATGGTGCATCATGGATCAGAAATAAGAAGAAACTACTTCTAGTCTCAGCTCTGCCTCTAAGATCTAAGGATATTCCTTAACAATTACTTGACCAAGTCAACGTGAGATCCATCCATTTAATTTCTTACACACTTTTGTTATTGCATTCTAATTTAGGATTGGTTATCTGAGGTCTGTTGAGTCACAGTTCACATCTGTGGTGCAATAAGCAGACAAAAAGGACACATTCTGTTAAGAATGTGATTTTTACATGCAGGTAGAGGCTATGGTGAGTGAACCTCTAAGTCTATAGATACCTACTTGTATTGGCAGTTTGGGGGACAGTGGCATAACATATGAAGCTTCTGACAACATACACTAAAGGTCTGGTTCTTAAAGTACATTTCCTTAGCTCCCACTTTTTCATAGTTCATAGTTCAATATAAAAATTGGGTTAGTGCTACTTCCATTAACACATAATTTATTCTTTCACTCCTTTCCTTCTTAGTTTTCTTCCGTCATCCCCTTACAATACTGACTCCAGTCCCTACAGTGTTTTAGTAGATGTCAGAAACTAAATATTTAAGAAGTTTCACCCTTGTTTAAATGATTCTATGATGCTTATAATTGCTAGTGACTCTAAAAATAATACTTCACAGATACAGGAGAATAATATTAAGCTGAAAAAGATATTGGATTTAATATATGTGTTCTAATATGAAGTTTCCAAAACTTATAATAAAGAGCTACCTAGTCTTAAGGTCAGCATCAGGTGATTTTGACCAAGTATGAGAACATTCTAGGCTGGAGACACCTCAAATTATCATTTTCCTTCTCCTTCAATAACGAGCTTTTCTCTTTCTCATGACCACCATTTAGCAGGAATATATCATAAGAGTGCAGAACATCAGTATTTGAGGTAAATGCCTGGGATCAACTCTGTCATTCCTAAACACTTGTCTGGCTTTTGGCATGTTTCCTCCAGATTTCTATCCTTCAGTTTCTCCATCTGTAGGTTTTTAGAGTTGCTTCAAGGATTAAATGAGATAATACATGTAATGGCTAGGACAGGGCTAAGACAATACCAATCCCTCAGTGTGCTAGCTATTATGTATTCTCTTCCCTTGAAGACTCAGAAAATTTACAATGAGGGGGGGAAAAAAGGAATATTATTTATACTATACCCTCCACTTCTACCCTTTTATATCTATCTTTTGAAATAAATCCAACAAGTCCTAGTTCAAATCCTATCACATAACAAATCTTTCACTTTTTTTGGACTCTGAAACATTTGTTTGCTGTATTTTCTGTTTTGGAAAGAGAATACATACTATTTTACACCATGTTAAAAATGTTTTATGTAGGTATCATTTATCCCCAATACATTTTTAATATTCTTAAGAGGAAAGGGTTCGTCCTATATTGTTTTTAGACTTTCTTGGGGAAAAGTAATTCTCTGGCAGAGCTCTGTCCACACTACAGAGTACAGATGTAATTGAATGGTAGAGTACAGGATGGGATTTCATAGATGTCTTTCCCAAACCACAAATGAAGAGATAGGGTATAGTCTTCAGACATCCCAACATTGAAGCCATTCATGTCACAGTCAACTTCAAGCCATCAATCATCAACTTGAGCTATTTTACAGCACTTGAGTCCCTGATCCATTTGTCAGAAAAAAATGGACAATGAAATGCAATGCCAATGAATTTCAACTGACTCTGTTTTTGGAGGAGTGCAGGAAGATGGAATTTAATTCATTTCAGCTTCCTTTGAAGCCATGCACATAGAAAAGAAACATGTTCTGGATGAGGTAAGAAGTAAAGCATTAAACTTCACACTTGAACATACTTGGTGAATATTGCCAGTGAGGCAAGTTATATAAATCTTTAGAATTACAAGATAGTAGTAAAATCCCACATAAAAGCCTTCTTTATTTACTAGGACAAAAACAGAGAATTTCACAACTAAAGAAAGATATTCTCTATTTTGCACCTTGATTTTTTACTTTAATTCCCTTTTTCTTGCATATTTAAAAAGTTCAGACCTGTTTCCATTTATAGCTACAAATGCAAAAATCTCATAAGCATATTGATTTTAGCAATGTAAAAAAAGGCATCTAAGTTGGATTTAGTCTAAAAATAAAAATTACTTAGCATTAATTAGTATAATTAATCATATAAAGAGATTAGAAGAAATCACATTATTTTCATAATACGTTAAGAAAATCCATTTTCTTAAAATTCTACATCCATTCATTATAAAAATTCTTAGCAAACTAAGAATGGAAAGGAACTCTCTTAATCTGACATAAGATAAATCTACTGAAAAACTCACATTTATTAGTAATAAACTATCAATTTAATTTTGGGATCAAGACAAGAAGAACCACTGTCTCCACTTTTATCAGTTATTGTAGGAAGTTTTAGACTATGTGGCCAGGCAAGAAAAATAAATCAAATGTTTAAGGATTTGAAAGGAAGGAAAAAAATGACATTTTCCCAGATAATACTACTAACTACAAAAGAACTTACAGGCTTACTTATAGAATTAATTAAAGAGTTCTACTAGGTGGTTGGATATAAAATTGGCACATGAAATACATTATATTCCTATTTATCAGCAAAAGTCAAAAAACAAAATTTTAATAAATTACAATAGCATCAATCAATATTAATTTATATATCCTGGGAATAACTATAAATATATGTTTAAGACATCATCTGAGAAAATTATAGAATTTTACTGAAAAACATTAAAGAAATTAAACAGGGTTAAATAATTAAGATATATGTCATATTTGTTGTTTGAAAGTTGAAATACTGTAAAGAGATGAATACAATATAATCCCACCCAAAACCCCAATAAATTTGGCAGAATTTGACAAGCTGATTTTAAAATATATATGGAACTGCAAGCATCAACACATTCTTAAGGAACAAGCCTCAACTAGACATACACACTTATTACAGAGCTCTACTAACTAAACTATGGCACTGCCACAAGGACAGACACTTGGACCAATGGAACAGGATACAAAGCTCAGAAAGAGACCCATTTATTTATGAACACTCAATAAAGAGATATTTACCACTTTAGAGTAGTGAAGAGAAACAGGCTTGGCAGAAAACGGTTCGGAGCAAAGTGGACTGCATTTAAATAGAAAATGAAATAATCAGGACTTACATGGCCCTCTGTATAAAATTCAGTTCTAGGTACACCTATATGTGAAATACATATCCATAATACTTTGTGCAAGGGCATATCTTTATTTCCCAGGTTAAGGACTAGTTTTTTAAAAAAAAAACCTAAAACACTAATCATAAAGTAAATGATAAATTTTACTCTATGAAAGTTGATAACATCTGTGCATCAAAATTTACCATGAAGAGAGTGAAATTACAAACCACAGTATAGAAGAATCCTTTTTTTCCCTCTTTATTGATTTTAGAGAGGAAAGGAGAGGGAGAGAGAGAGATAGAAACTTCAATGATGAGAGAGTCATTGATTGGCGGCCTCCTGCGCGCCCCCCACTGGGGATCAAGCCCGCAACCCGGGCATGTGCCCTGACCAGGAATCGAACCCTGATCTCCTGGTTACTAGGTCGATGCTCAACCACTGGGTCACACTGGCCAGACTAGAAGAAGATACTTTTTAAAAATATATAATTAAAAAGGGACCAGAAAAACAACAGCAATAATAAAACTCCTGCAAGTATTAAGAAAAATACAAGACAACCTTGAAAAAAAATGATCACTTTACAAAAAGGGAATACAAAGAGCCGGTAACCAACAGGAATGAGGGAAATGTGAATTTAAACAAGTAAGATACCACTACAGACTTACTGAGTGAGCAAAAAATTTAATGTCTGACAGTACTAAGTGTTAGCAAGGAAGTGGACAGCAAGAAGCATCATTTTATGCTGGTGATGGTAGAAATTGGTACAACCTTATTGAAATGCCATGTGGCATTATCTATTAAACCCGATATTACAGAAAACTTACTATCTAGCAATTTCACTCCTCCGTATACCTGTAGAGAAACACACATATATGCACATGTGCAACAGTATATTCACACAAGACATCTACAGCTCTTGGCAACATTGTTCCTAAGAGCCTTAATGTGCAGACACCCAGATGTCCATCAGCACATTAATAAATTGTGTTATAGTCATAAAATATTCAGCAATTAAAATGACTAAACCACAGTTGCAGATCCATATTAAAATACATGGATCTTACAAGCACAATATTGAGCATCAGATGTCAGACACAATGTAATACTTGTCCTAAACAAGCAAAACTGTTCATTTAAAGATGCATATATAGATTTAAAAAATAGTGAGTCATTGGGGAGAAAAAGGAGCATCTGTAATATTTTGAACAAAAATAAATAAATAAATAAATAAATAAATAAATAAATAAATAAATAAATAAATAAAAAGTATAAATTTGAGGGAATGATTCTCAGTAAAATCAGGAATATTGGTTACATCTGGGGAAACAGGGGTTTACACTGGCAAAAGGTCTAAATTTCTTTGTGGGGATGAAATCTATAATGCTGGCAAAATTCCATCTTCTGGGTTGATAATGTCAACATGAGCTTCACTTTATATGCCGCCTTCATTAAGTTGCACATTTGTGTTTTATGCTAGGTATTATATTTATGATAAATATAAATTATTTTAGAATGAGAAGATTTAAATAATTGTAGCTATGATGATATTTACATAAAATTACTTTATTTGGATCGTTTTAACAATATCAATTATATAGAAGTACCACTATTCACAAAATATAGAAATATGAAAACTTGAGTGTTGTTTGCTATTTATATCAATGAAGTCTGATGCCATTTTTGTCCCATTGTTATTTGTTGAAAGTGGATATGGCCCAGCAGCTGTGCTTTACAGGTCACTGGACATTCCAGTCCCAAAACAATGAACAAATAAATAATTTACAGATCTCAGAAGCAAACAATATGGGGCTTCTCTTCAAATCTCTCTCCATCAGCTGCAATTTAGAATAAAAAATAAACAACCTGCCCATGTCACATATCAATTGTGTTTGGTAACAATGCTCCCCAGATGGAAAATTCCAGTGTGAGGCTGCAAATTTATTCCAATAAGGTATCCCAGTAATCCAGTTACAAAAACACCTTTTAGGTGAAATTTCCCTTAATGATTCATAAGCCACAAAAGTATATTTAAAACTGAAATATTATTATCCTAGCCAGGATTATAAAAACACAAATCTAACCCTAGATTTTTTTTTAAAAAGAACAGTTTACATAAACCAGAATGAAAACTAATTATAAGAAAATGAAAAAAAACAGGTAGACAAAATGTTCTTGATCACATAAAGTATACAGAGGAGATGGCAGAATTTTCTTTTGGATGGCTTAGGACTGACATCGACCAGTTGAAGTCCAATTACTTGTAGTTCTCCATAGTTTAACTAAGTGTTTCCAGAAAATGAAAGTAAAGCCCTCCATCTGGACCTTTTGGCAACTTCTCTTTTCTAATCTAAAATACTTTTTTAAATAATGAATATAAGTACTATAGAACCGATCAGATTGTATTTAATATTCCCCCCCCACACACACACACACACAAAAATACACATATCTTCTTCCCGTACAGAATTCTCCAATTTTACAAAAAGTGGTACTGTGGATTCTTAAGCTTGCACTTGCCACTATCCAGGTTGACAGTTCTGGGAAAGAACTCACATACTTAACTACGGTTTTATTCCATCTGGTGCAATGGTGCCATCTACAGGCGTGACTGCACATTTCTACAGGCTTCTCAGAAAGGATTCAAAACAAATCCTATACGGAAGGATTCCAAAAGATGTAGTTCTCACTCCGGTTCTTCAAATTTTATAACATTGGTTCTTTTTGTACTATAGTGCACTGTAAAAAATATGCATTCCAGTTATGTACCAGAAAATGTTCGCAAAATCCATTCACTTCTTATCCAGGGGAGTTCAATCCCTATGCCTAAAGATAGGAAAATAAATCTAGAGATGGCCTTAAGTTCTGCTACTTTGAGGTAAATTACAAAATAAAATAGGTTTAGAATGTGGGCCTTCCCACAAAGTACTTAAAATCAAGCTGAAATTCAAAATTACCACAAATAATTCCAGTTGAATTAACTCCTAAATTGTGTGAGTAGAATTTCAGAACAAACCTTATTCATACAGGAGAGATAGGGAAAGAAAAAGATGTGTGCTGAGTCCATTTACTTCACACCTTTCTCTTTTTTAATTCTCCCACCTCCACACCCTGGGAGAAAAGTTTTATCTGGGTCACAATCAGGTGAACTTACCAAAGCCACACTGCTTGAAAGGGGAAGGATTCAGACCCATGATGTCTAACCCCAAGGCTAACCCTCTTTCCACTCTGCCACAACCATAAACCCCAGAAGAAATCTTCCACAGCTTTAAAAGGAGTGTGATAGGATCTTGCAGCCTCACTTTACTAGGGTAACTCAGGGAGAGTGTCTTCTAGGTAGCTTTAAAATATGCATTATTACACACCAACTGCTCAGTTCTCCTGTACGGGCTGTTTTTCTTGCAAAGACATACTATAAATAAAAATTGTAATAAAATATGATCCAGGAAACAGCAAGTTCCTGGGATGAAGTCACATGAATGACTAAGCAGTTAGTTATCTTCCCCCTTGATTTCAAGGCCGGGTGAATTTACCTTCATTAAAAAGAGTAGGAACCAGCAACGAACAACCCTCTCTGAAACTAAATCCGACACATTCTCCTTAGACCTCTAGCCCATGCAATGTGTCCAATCTTAGCTTTCCTACCAGGGGAAGAAAGAAACCCAACTAAGAAGGAGAAAATCATCTCCTCCAATTCTCCAGTAGCCATTCGTTTACGCATTCATTGCATATGCACACACCCATTCAACACAGGCTTCAACAAACGTCTGCCTTACGTGTCACAGGCAGAGGGCACACGAATTGGAACAAGACAAACACGGTCCCTGCCCACGAAGAGCTTACAGTAGCAGGAGGGTCCATGTGGGAGAGGGTACAGTCAAACACAACTAAATTACACATGGTATATCATCATTAAATATTGATTAAATGAAGCCCTTTCTGGCTAACTTAGCCCTTATTGATCTCTCCCTCTGCTCTCTCTAAGGACCAGAGCACTTACATTGTAAAACGTTATTTAGCTAAGTAAGCTTCTGGAGAAATGGGACAATGGGTTATATTCTTTGGCTATCCTGACATAATCAAGTACTCAACAAGTAATTTATGATATGCTCCTGGTAGTGGGGGGGGGGGGGGGAGGGATGGGCGAAGGAAGGAGCCGAGGAAGAGAGAGAAAAAAAGGAAGAGGAGAGGGCATCTCATTTGAATTACTTTGCTTTAGGAAAAATAAATCATTTTGAACTTATGAAAGAAACAAACCTATTCTGTGCAAGTGGAAAAACACAACTCTAGGTGGAGTCACCGCTCTGTTGGAGGCTTGCGTGAGAACCGGGTCCCATGCAGGGCGGGGAGGCTCGGCTGAGCCAGCATGTCAGCAGCAGCTGGAGAATACATCACGGCGGGCTCACTTAGGAATCACATCGGCCAGGTTTCCACTACCTCGGGTCAGAGGATTTATGTGCCTGTGGGGCCAGCACATTGCCTATTACACCATCTATATAAAATTTTTGTGGAAACAATACTATAAAGATATAAGTATTAGAAGAATTCAAAGAAAGAAAGAAAAAATAGGGGAGTCGACAGAGTTATACTTTCTCTCACTTACCCGCCAGGAGCAGTGCTGGCTCTGGGCTGCTGTGCTCTGTCTTTAATGAAGGCGGTGGCCTTTCTAGTCATTGTATCGCACACCCATTTGTGCAGGTCTTGTAAACTTAGCAGTGAAGACAATTGGGATGCAAGTAATGCCTATAACATTCTTGAAATCTTCCGAATGTGTACCATAGAGAAAAGTAGACCTCAGGTGTTTGCCCTCCTCCGGTATAACAGCATGGAGTCAACAAATAAAGGGACAGTGGGACACAAGCTATCAAGCACCGTTGCATTCTAACAGCAGCTTGAGAATGAATTTCAATATAATATTTGTAAAAATACTGCCTATTATAGTATCAGGCTTCTTTGTCCCACATACCCTTTAATACTGAATTTACAACACCTATAAATGGTAAATAAATAGATAGATATGGACATGGGCCTATATATAAGAGAGAAAAAGAGAAATAGATAGAAATATAGAGGCATAAATGATAGAATTTCAAGAGTACTTACATAGGTATCCCTGGAAGCTATGGTAAACCTTTCAGTTACAATAATTTGAAAGCCTTAGCCTAAACATTGATTATCTCATCAAAACCAGTTTTCACACTGATAGGATTTAACTTGGGGGGGGAGGTATTTTAAATGCTAAATTAGCTAAGTCTCAGAAAAATGCTTGATGCTGTGAATTATTAATTTGGTATTCTAAATTAATTAGGTTATTTCTAATTCAAATGTTTTGCCTTCACACAAAGAGGAGATACTGGAGGAATCTGAATAAGATTAGTTTTTGGCATGTTTTCTAAATATCCCCCTTATTTCCAATAATTGGCACACTTCATGTGCCCCTTCTTCCTCCCTCTCTTCAGCCCCCTGCTTGAAAACCATGTATGAGAATGCATCTGATATTGACCCTTACTAGCTTTAGGACAGCCCAGGACTAACCCTTTCTTTGCACCAACCACCTAGTAAAGAGTATGACCTGTTCTGCGAATGCTCTTTACTTTAGCAAGCTCTGGAGGTTCTTGCTGTCATACTAAACAAGAGTTTGAGACTTGGCAGCCCAATGCATGGCAGCTTCTGTACCACACCACAGCAGCCGAAAGTTGGCAGCCAGTCAAAGCTAATGAAAATTTCAAAGGTACAAAGCTCTTCTCAGAGCGCTGCAGAAGCAAGGGAGCTTTCAGCAGGATCATAACAGGTGCACCAAAGTAATCCAAAGAGGGAAGGGGAGGGACAAGTCTTCTAGCAAAAACCAAAAATTATTAAAATAAACACACATACACATAAGCCCTGTTTTATATGTGTCAAAAAGCCCCTTGCAGTACTTAACATGTAACTGCAAGAAAATCAAAACAGACCCGCACAAATTCCAAGAGGTCATAAATATCCAAATTTTTCAGGTTTAAACAATAAAATACAGGTTGAAATGCCTCACTTCGGACTTCCTGCTTCAAATCACAGAAATCCAGCAGCTCTGTCACATTTTGGTCTTAAACCACACACAACCTATTTTAATGAGTGACACATATGGGGGAGACAATGAAAAGAAGCCTCATTGGGGCTCTGTATTTCCTGACAGCAATCCAAAGAGGCCAAGGAGGTATCTTTACGAATATGCCCTTGGAAACTGGGACAGAAGTAATAAGAGCAGCAGCTTTCTGATTTTTCAAACCCTATCTCCATTTCTGCTGTTGGGGTTTACTATATTCGGACAACTAAGTGATTGGTGATACAGGAATTAGCAGAAACTGTGCAAACTATCCTCTCTAGCTGCTGTGAGTATGGTAGGAATGCTGAAACAGGACAATAAAAAAGTAAAGAACTCAAACACCACAGCAAATTGAGGAGTAATAAATATGCCCCCGAAAATAGAGGAAATGGTGCAATTAGAAGCAGGCAAATTTGACCTTAATGTTGGCTCCACTACTAGATGTAAATTTGGGCAACTTATTTAAGCTTTCTGGGTTTTATTTCCCCATCTGGAAAATATGAGTAATAATACGTGTTCAAACCACTTCACAAATTTGTTATACAGTATACATTTAGCTGGTGTTAAAGCTCTTCGTAAATATTTCTCTTATAAACCATAGTTTTGGTTTTCCTGATTTTTCTTTTCATAATCTTAGCAGTGTTCCTTTATCCTACAGTTTCAAAGCAATGAAAAAGCATATGTTTAAAACAGAGGCATATGAATATAGGAGTATGATTTCACAGTTCTAAGAAATAGGGCAGAGAGATTTAACAGACTCTAAAACAACAGTTTTCTGTTTCCAACCTGGACTTCTATAAACCTTAATCCGAGTCTATGCTAGTTAATCCCACCTCACCTATAAATGTTTTCTGCATTGAAAGTATAGATCTTTCCAATTCAGCCCGTGTGGTCAGCTTTCGGGTGCAGCACTTGCGCTTTTATCAGTCTGCCTGAAGCATTTGCTTCACAAGCCTGCAGGCCACCAGGGAGCCTCGGCTGGACTCACTGGCACTGCAGCTCCACGCTGTGGCCGTCAGAGAAATGTTCTCCCAGTGACAGCATCTGCATGCGGACTTGGACATTTGCTCTGCTGTAGTAACATCACTCAGGAAAGACGTTCTCCATGTGTGACTCTTTTATACGGAGATTCATATGCAGAGGGCAACACTGGGGGGCTTCCTATTTGAAATATGACTATTTCACACAGTCCTTACTTTAGTGGTTAGTTTATGGCAACAGCAGCATTTTATTCAAGGCAATTTGTGCCAGAGAAATAAATGACCTGGTGTCACATAATTTTTACAAAGTAATCTCTCAAAACTATTTTAAATATAAAGTTGTTTTATGTTTTGGGTATTAGGTTAGTAGTGGTTATAAAATTAAATAAAGTGGATAGCAATGGAATGATTGTTGTAACTTTACAATTGTAGAATTTATAGAAATAATACCAGATTTAGATTTAAACCTAAACAGCCATTCACTGGCTCTATACGACTAGGTAAATCACATAATCTGTAAATTCTGTGCCCTAATCTGCAAAATACAGGAAATAATAAATGTTGCTTTGACTTGTAGGAAGTATTAAATAATGTAACATAGTAAATATCTAATAGAAATTCTGGAACATAATAAACAATCCATAGTTTTCATTGGTTATCCTACCAAAATATGAGGAACACGAGGTCTCAGGGCTTAGTCCTCATATATAATAAACTCTGTTATTATAGCAATTAATTCCCTGAAAATAAATCATTTTATTGTTTTCTGATTTATCTCCAAACTTCTCCTAGTTTCTGTGTGGTATAAAATATGACTTCTCCCTTGGAGTGAAACACTACACCACCCCCATTAAGTAAAGTGTTATTTTTTAATTGTACATAAATCCCTGAGAAAAACTGCATCTCTGAATCTTAGATTTCACACTATAACCCTAGGGGTTATAGGTATATAAGCCCAAAAAACTAATGAACTATGCCTTGATGTCTGCTTCTTAACAAAGACCAGATTGATATTATAAGAGCTACTTTCCATTTTATATTTTATGCCATGAATGCATAATACTTATTCATGTATGTGGAATAAATATTCAGTAGAGTATATTTAATATATGTTTCACTATGTCTTTGGAACATATACAGTCTGTGCTAAAAGTTTCTCTTTATTAAAAAAAAGATGATGGGAATTTTATGTGTGGAAAAATGAACGTGATTATTATAAAATATTATGAGGAGATAAAAGAAAAAACTACTAAACTCCAGTTAATTCTATAGTAAGCAAAAGGAAGCAATATAGCTGAGGAATTCATCTGATTTGACATTCTGTTTGATTACATATTTCTTCTCTAACAGAGCCACCACCACCAAAGCAATTATAGTTTCACCAAGCCAAATGTCAGCCAGTGGACAGGTTACTCACAGTTTTGACACTTGGCAAGGCAAGGAAATGAAACAGTAAAAGGACTCTGGCTTATTTGTTAGCCAAACTTAGTGTCAGGAGAAACTTTATCATTACCAGCTGTCAGTCATAGGGTCACTCTCTGTCATTGGAAAGTGCAAACAAGACAATTACTGTGATTAAATAGCCATGGATTTAAAATGTTTCAATAGTAGCTAAAATAACTGTTGAATGTTGATAATAAGGCACCAGATTTAAGGTGCAAAATTCTCAGGTAATTATTATAAGTTTAAAATAGCTGGCAATGTGCAAGTATATGCCAAAGCACATGAAACAGGCATAGGAACGGATAAATCACGTTCTTTAGAGATATAGTAAAGATAGCAATTTTTAATTATAAAAAATTAAATCTTAGATCATGTCATTCAGGGCATATACAGTTTGTATTGTTGACAACTAGCTATTATTATATAATTTACTCCAGCCATTGCTTTCAATTCATTTTTCTATATTTTCTAATTATCCCTGTAACACAAAGTTACTAAGGGCCTCTGTGTTAGGTAAAAACTAAGTACTAAAATTCAGAGATATAAAACAATGCCAGCACTGGCTCTGAAGTGGTTGGCTGCCATGTGGAACTTTTAGTTTAGTTCTACTTCCATAAATATTTCCACAAGGGGAGCTACCTCAAGCTCCCCCAGCGGCATGCCATGTCCTAAGCAGAAGCATAGTGGTACCACTCTGGAGAATTTAGGTCTGATGACCCAGTAAGTATCAGAGGTTTCAAGGAATCACTATTATCATACAAGGTTTCCTAGGCAGAGGTCAACAGAAAATAACATGTGGGCATAATAAATATTTTCAATGTTCTGTTTTGTAGTATGAACGAGCCGATCTAGACTTTCCATTTTGCTGTTTCTGTCTTTGAATCATGGATGGCAACCCAGATAAGAAGGAGTTGTCATGGAGTCACAATACTTCAAGTAGGCAGGTGAGAGAAATTGTAGAACTAACCAGAGTCCATGGGGTTGGGGTCAGTTCAAAGGCACAGAGAGCAGAGTTCATAGATGGGTCGGTCAGAATCCACAATAATGGCAAACATAGGAAGGCACAAATTCCGGGCTAGCAGAGCTTTAATCAGTGACCAATGAATTTGGTGCATTCTTCTTTGTTTCCTGTTATATTCGGCTCCTCCTGGGCTATTATGTCATGTGTGAAGTCATGACAAAGCAAAACTCATTCTTACAGCAAAAGAGATAACTAGGCCTTTGGGAAGATGGAGAATGGGGAGGTTATAAAACCTTTACAATAAATCATACTCAAATCATCCACAATTCAACTCTCTTCTAGGGAGACCTATCCTACAAAGGTTACAAAGACTAGATTATGTGGGTCACTGTTGCTGTGTAATCTTAAAATTATATTTTCTAAACTTTGTTCTATACTACACTGGTCCCAGAAGATACTGATGCAAAAATATTTTGTTAGCAAATACTTTGAAGAAACAGTGAACTATATAATTTTCTCCAAGGAATTCGATGTACATTGACCTATTAATTGCTTTAAGGAATCTTACAGTTAAAAAATACAAAAAATGTATTTAATAGTTTTTAAAAATGTATCATCTCCAAAATTATTTGAAACTTTTAGTTTTCCTTGTTGCTCTTCTCCATATCTCTCGAAATAAATGCTGGAAAATATTTCTTTATATGATTGATCTTACACTTGATTGATTTCCTTTATATTCATGCCTATATTGTTTAGCTGGTCAATTCACTTGGCATATGCGCTTTTACAGTTATTCACTAAAATGAATAACAGATTGTCATCCCTCAAAAATACTACTAATACCACTAATAATTAAACCTGCCAAATTTACACCAAAACAAATGCAGGGAAGTAAAAAGGCTAGTTCTTAGATCACTTAAGAATCAGAGGTAAAAATCAGTAGCAGAAACAAAATTGTTGGAACTTCTCAAACTACCTTCCAAAAGATAATGTTGCTTGTTAACTACTATTTGATGGAGTCATCTACAACTATTTACCTAGAAAAGAAATTCTTCCATTGCAATGTACCTTCTCTATGTATGTGTCTGTGTGTGAGTATATGTGTCCATTTTTTTTTATTTACAAATCTAAATTACTTATTTATTATGTAATTTCCTTTTTTTACATGGTATAAAATTTATGTGATAATTTATAATATTTGAAAAGGAGATTTGAGGTAATCATAATCCTATTTCATAACTTCTACTTGTATCTATATTATATTAAAAAATAAAATCTATTGCCTCTTAAATTTTAGTGGATAAATCTTAGATGCTCTTTGAAAATAAAAATAACTGGGTCAATTTCTAATACCTGTGATTAATTAGGTTTAGAGTAAGATCTAGATATCTCTATTCTTAATAAATTCTAGCTAAATCTGCTATTAGTTGGTCTGAGAAGTAGGCTTGGAGAAGCATTGATCTATTATGAAAAGTGCAATTCTTTGAATACCTGTAAAAAGAACATTCATTAAATGCATTGAAACTCTATTATAAATACTTCCATTAAAATAGTGCAATTTAAAAATTTGACTAAATGTAAACATAATTTGGGGATAATGCTGATAATAGTTTTAGATGTCAGTTCATTCGTTTGGCTTCTTTCTCCCACTTTCCTAGTAAGTAGTGTATATAAGCCACCTTTTTAAAAAAATTTTATCTTTATTTTTTTACTTTTTTGGAAATTAATTTTATTTTTCATATAGGGGATAAATGGTGATAGAAAAATTAAATTATGCCACCTTTTTTAAAAAAAAACAAATTGCGCTCCCACTTCCCATTCCCAATAATTAATATAATTACAGCTCCTACCTCATTTTTAGTTAAATTTTCTATTGAATTTTCTTGTACTCAAGTAGAAACCAGGAAAAAATTTAAAAAGCAAAAAGCAGCAGCATTTTGGTCTATTTCAAAAATGTACTACTTAATCTTGGAGAAGGTACTCACCTTGTTTGAACTTTATTTCCTATTCTATGAAAGTGAGGTAATACAACACAAGGTTATTGTAAGAATTCAACAAAATACTTCATGTGAAATTTCTTTACCAAATAAAGAGATGTAACAAGGTAAGGCATTACTCCTGTCATTCATGCACTTAAATCATGCTACTTAAGAATGGATTTTTGTTTGTTTCAAAATAAAATTTTAAGTAAAGATAAAATGCAATTAAAGTAAAATTAAAATAAATAAAAAATTAAGAATAACAAAATTTATTTCTGCTATTGTACAGAAACAAATTAATTCACTAAAGAGAAAATTTATTGTAGTTGTTAACGATTCACATAAAACAAAACAAAAGCTTAAATTTCACTAAGTACTTCCCCATATATAGAGGTCTGCAAAAGTAGGTTTACAGTTGTTCGTATATAAAATAGTACAATGTGTTTTGCAGTCACGACTGTAAACTTACTTTTGCCCACCTTTGCATTATTGAAAAGAATAACCTTAGTCTGGTATTGAAGAACAATTTTTTTTTTTTTTTTTTTCAGTTTCAAAGCTCTACAAAACTATGTACTTGATACAAAAGGGCTATTCCTAGAAACTCTCTGCCACCCAATATGCTTAGTTTAAATGACTTACATGGTCATCAGAGAATTATCTTTGAGTCTGTCCAGGTCAGATTTGAAGTTATAATTTGGAGTGGGAATAATATACACACTGCATTTTTCTAAAGAGCATCTGGCCTGAGAATCAATACGGCATTTCATTTTCATTGTAGCAGCTCTTTAAATTAAAGTCCCATTTATAAATGTTATAATATGGCAGTAAGGGACTCCTGGGTATGTTTTAGTCTTTCATTAATATATTCCTCTTGTGTGTTGCAAGTGTTATGTGTACTGAACCAGTCTCTTCAGCCATTCGAAGTGCTAATTAATTATCCAATAAAGCATAGCCTAGGGTATCTTAATGGCAGCCAAACATGACTCTTTAATTTGGAAAATAAAATATTAATTTGTTCCTTCTAATAGCTCTTAAGCATATGCATAGAACAAGCATCAAAGGGTTAAAAATAGCAAAATTCTTTAACCATAACTTTACATGCAAAACACCTCCCCATCCCTGTCATTTTTAGCTTTAGATTTAAATAGTTTCAGCTCCGTCTTGTGAGGGGGTGGAGGGTAGAAGTTGGGGGTTGGCAGTGGAGCAATTCGTGAAGTTGTACTATTAGACTGTTTTTAAAAGTAAAAAGTCAACCATACTACGCCTTTTCTCTTGGCCTATCTTTTTTTGAACTGCCTACTTCTCTGCCAATTTGCCAAAGGCAGAAGAGAGAGGGATGAGTGAAGGCTGTGCTCTGCCATGTAGTTCAAAGAAGCAATGATTCTTCCAAGCTCTAAAACAGTCCACAGTGAATCAGAACTCAGTAACATGCTTTCACTCTCCTCATTCCACCACCATCCTGACATCTGTGAGAGGAACCAAACGGCCCTTGTGTCAATCTGGTCCAGAACTAAGATTCCACCTCCTTTCCTTCAGCTGCCTCAGCCTGAGTGAAGGTTCCCATGCACGCACACATCTCTAGTAAAATTTCAATCTCATGGGCAGATCTTTCTTTTGCCCTGCTAACCCTGCCTCTCTTAGGGACTCAAGATGGCATAAGGACTTGTTATCTTAATGTGCTATGCAATTATTGAACTGTTCTCCTGAGATAATTTTAGCACATCAAGAACCATTAAAATTAGGAAGGATTATCAAGCAATATTCAAGTAAGAAAAAGAATAATTCATCTCTCCCTTTTCTTTTTTTAATTCACCAAGCCTCCTTTTGATGGCTAACAGCAGCTAGCTGCAGAGAGCATGCATCAGCTAAATAAAACATTAGCTTAAGCAAGAGATGTCAAGAAACTCTTCTAATATACTTGTTATGAGAGCTGGTTGGTGAGCACTGGGATATGAATCAATGTCATAATTGTGAAGGATATGTTGGCACGTTAGCCTGGCAGTGGGACTAGGGGAGAAAAAAACATGCCTGAGTATAAACAATACTGATAGTAATACTGCTTCATCTTTCAGATGACAAGCATACTGTTCAGAGATTAATTGGCCTTTAAAACAGTGACTTTTTAAAATACTGAAATCCACAAAAAGCAGTAACATTTCTATTACAAACCAGTATATACCTACATATGATTAGGTATAGGTGTGTGTGTGGGGGGAGGGGGTGGACGGATATGTAAAACCAAATAGTTTCATAAGAATAATACTTATGTTTACTATAAGGGACATACTCTGCTTTACCTTGTTCTTTTTTTAATTGAAAAGGATGGTTTTTAAATTGATTTCATAACCTTTTAATGGACCACAATTACACAATTTGAAAAATAGATATTTTAACTATCTCCAATTATTAAATGTTATGGCCATGAGGAATCACTTAAACTAACATCTCAATACTTACGGTGTTAAAATGATTTATCAGCAATAATTCTTATAAACAAAGGTTTGCAATTTCACAATTATCTCTGGTTTCAATTACAATTACCAAAAGTTGAGCAACACATAGGTAAATATTTTGTGCTTCTAAATACTTTCTACAGATAATTTTAACTATTTTAAACCATCTGCTTTATAGGAAGGAAGCAAAGAACACTATCATATATATTTATTTCCTATTGTATTTCAATTGTTTTACTATTATTTTTACATTAATTAGTTTACTTAATTTCTCCAACAGTTCAGTCAAAGAAAAGTTATTATTACCTCTTTTTTGGAATGAAGTAACTGAGACTCCATGCTCAGCTAACCCACCTAAATCACTCATTTATCAAGAAGGCAGAATGCCCTGAATGGGTGACTCAGTTGGTTGTAGCATCATGCCACACACCAAGGGGTTACAGGTTCAATTTCCAGTCAGGGCACATGTCTAGGTTGCAAGTTCAATCCCCAGTCATGATGCATACAAAGGCAGCCCATTGACGTTTCTCTCTCAATCTCTCTCTCCTTTCCTCTCTAAACATATGCTCACGTGAGGATTGGGGGGAAAAAGATAGACTATGAGTCCAGGTCTGCTAAGCCCAGGATTCTTTCTTAATATCATGCTAATACTCCCTGCTTCCTGCTATGGCTTCTGATAATTTACACATAAATAAGCAAATAAATATGTTTAAATGTTTATGCTTTTAGTTCATAGGTCATTGGATTAATCCGTGCCCATGGAGCCCAGGCAGAAAATGCAGCCAAGGAAGGAAGCTTCATAATGAGGAACATGGTACGCTGAAGTACCCAACCACAAAGAGCCATGGCCTCCCTGCGGCACTGCAGTGCGCAAAGATTTAGAATGGCACTGAGGTGAGACTGCATGGATTCAAATCCTGTGGCAACAAAAGGCTCGGCATGTGGCTCTGTCCACATCAGCTCTGCAGTGTGCAAGTGGCAATAGTAATGGTCATCACCACAAAGTGTTACCACAACCCCTACTACAGAGCAAGCATTCAATACATGTCAGTCATTAGAAGTCGTTCCACTGCCGAGATGTAGTTACGTGGCATTACAATTTTGTGACACGAAGATATACAACAATTGAATCACTTAACTTCTGTTTCTATTGTTTGTGGACCATTAATCTGATTTTATGTCATCAGCTACATGTACAAATCCATTCTTTCAGGGACATATTTCTTTAGGACAGCCAGAGAATTTGTTCAGAAGGAAACAACACGTATAAAAAAACACAAGAAAGAATTGTGTCAAAGAAAATTGTGAATGCTGCGTAAACTTTGATTGAATTCAAGCCAACAAACAACTGTAAACTCTGAAATGTGTTCATAGTGTCACAGATGGCTGAGGCTTCAAAAGCAAAATCAAAGAAACAAAACATTCTTATTTTGGAAGAAAAACAAAACCAAAAGGCCTAGATGTCATATGAATTTACTCTTGCTAACATCTGGTTTATATTTAAATAAAACCATAAAAAAACTGCTTTCTTACTATTCATGGTCTTGATATTTTTAAAAAGTATGTTTTTATTCATTTCAAAGAGAGAGGGAAGGAAATGGAGAGAGAAAAACAACGAGAGAGAAATTGATCGGCTGCCTCCTGCACGCCCCGTACAGGGGATCAAGCGCACAACCCCGGGCATGTGCCCTGCCTGAAAATCGAACCGGTGACCTCTTGGTGCGATAGACGATACTCAACCAACTCAGCCACACCAGCCAAGGCCATCGTCTTGGTATTCGTTATTCATTGACTAGGGTATCAAAATCTGCCACATTATTTCAACTTAAGATAATTTCAAAGATAAGAGAAAGTGGCCGAGAGAATGGCCTCTACCCCACAACCTACAGCTGTGTAGTTCATCCCAGACTTGAATAATAAATACATACCATAAAAATGTAATGTGATTTTTAAAAATTGAAAGGAGAAAAATTTAACATTATAGTTAAGAATTAACGATATCCCAGTCCATTTTCTCATGTAAAGATACTGTGGAAACAAATGAGGTAATAACTTTGAAATATGTAAAATAATACAGGGGTGGGCAAAAGTAGGTTTACAGTTGTTTGTATGGACAGTAATACAATAACTAATAAATAATAATACAAAAATAAACTGTGGTTCATGTTCTCAAAACTGTAAACCTACTTTTGCCCACCCCTGCATATTTCACATAAAAAGATTAAAGAAAAATATAACTCCTGACTTACATGTCTAAAAATCTGCCATACCATTTCTAAATCATTAGGAAAAATAAAAGATTAGAGTGTATTTTAAAATATATAAGTAAAAGCAATTTCAGAATCAATCCTATCTCTAAAAACTCTCTTGGCAGAATGATTGTTTTGACTCACTTAAATTCTTAGCCATAAGAGTAAGACAGTGGCCTAATTTTTATCTCTGTTAACAGAAGAGATTGAGCATAACCTGACCTCTGAACAAAAATAGCCACCTTAGAGATTAAATGATAGGAAATAAAATCAATGAGGATACTGCAAGAGAAAAGTAGACTGCTATCAGCTAAGGAAGACCACTGGAAGGGAGTGATCTCTACGATTCCTATACATTCCTTTCTTTCCTGTAACAGGAATTTGAGTGACATATGTTTATTATTTTAAACTTCTGACCCTTCAGGTTTGGGTGCTTGTTTGCCTTTATGGAAAGAAATAATCAATGGATAAGCAAGATAAGTGAGACACGTAAATAGCTACGTAAATGGGCTAATCCCATCTCTTGAAAAGCCAAAGCAAATATCATTCAGTTTTGTGTTCCTAAATTTACAAAGGTTATATATTTAATTTTCTTATAGAACCATTTTTTGATTTTTGTTGTTTTTTTAACTTAAGTTCATGAGTTTTTTAATTAATATAAAAATATTGTATTACTAATATCATCCCTAAGGCATTTATAAATTATAAAATGTCAATTTCTTTCACTTTCAAAAAAATGTGACTTTGTTATATAATAAAGTATAGAAAATTGTAAAATGACCTTAATTTTAAGAGGTAGACAAAATAAAAAGCTAGCATTGGTGCTTTCATTTTATCATTAATAGAGAATATGAGTGAGGGAGTTGGGTTCCCAATATTAACATTTTCCTATACTTCTTTTCTTTGAACTGTCATGAAAAAAAATTAAGTATTAATAAGAGATAACAATTCTTTTGGTAGCAATAGTGGTCATTTTTGTACTTAGTATTCAATAAAACACTATTGAAAGTATGAGTTACATGTGTTCTTAAACTCTAATCATGTTGCCATTCTTACAAAGAACCTATTATCTTCAATAATTTATTCAACAAATATTTTTGGAGGACCTATGATGTTCAAAGCATTAAGCTAAATCCTATGTTCTATATATATATTGAGTACAGAACGTGTCATAATTAAGATAGAATCTATAACATGTCCAAGCCTTGATTATTATAGCTTCTACCCTAAAACGTGATAACCTAGAACAGGGATGTGCACATTTGAAAAAAAAAAAAAGAAAGAAAGCTACATACATCAAGAGATGAACAATACTGAAAAATTTTCAAAGTAACACATATGTAAACTTTCAAGTTACTCAAATATCTTCTTTCCATTCCTGGGAAAATTTGCTCAGCATACTCTTCAGATTATCCTACACCTTTGAAATCACTCCTTTTACAAAACCCTTCCCTATTACTTAGAAAGGCAAGATAATCTCCCTAATGCATACCTTCCTATTTACTCTGTGCCCCATAATGGGCGCTTTTCCTTCTCCCTGACACTTAACGTAAATATTTGCAGAAGCTGTAGCTAGGTGTCAACCAAGCTGTCAATTCAGTGAATCTCATAGGTGCTGTTTTGATGTGAACACAACCAAATAACAGAACCATGGGGCAGCTGAGCTATCACAAGCAGCTCTGCTGTCAGCGTGCCACCTGCCTTCCTCGGGGTCACAGTTTGCCTTGTGCTTTGTGCTGCAGAAAAAGCACTCTGTCAACATCAGCGGCAGATGAGACACATTCCAACTGTTCACTCTAATTTTAGGGGCAGCAGAGCTCTTAATTTTGTCTTTCAAGAGTCTGCTTTCTAATATATAAATTGGATGTTAAATATCTTTTTTCTAAACATCTTGGCTAAATCATCGTTCTCAGCCTTCGTTGAGGAATTCCTAAAGGGCAGGAATTTGTTGAAATGACCTCAGATGGTTAATATGGAGAAGAAAAATTAAAACTGGGAGTTTTGTATTTGTTTATAAATAAAAAATATGAAGGAGAAAGTATGTTCTTAATATTAATGTTTTCTTATTTTTATTTTTGTTTGAACTACTAAAAATACTCAGTCAATTAAAATACCACAATTTTTATACCAATAATGTTCATTTCAACTTTAACACAGCATTTAATCCAACACTATACACAAACAATTGCTCTCTAAATGATATAATAAATGAGAGTACACCAGGAAGAAGAAAGTAATCTAGAATTGGGGAATCTAGAGGTTATACTTCTATATCAAAGCTGAATTTGGGGGGAAAGATGAGTGTGAAATGTTTTTTAGGCAAACATTCAAACTATGTGGGGTTTTTTAAGAAGTAAGATAATTTTTGTGAGCCTGTGCTGCAAAATGTAACCTATTACATTAAGAAATTATTATTATTGTTAAATCGCATAGCTCAACTTATTAGAGTAATACCATGCTGCATGAATGAAACTGAAGTTTACAAACCATAGGTAACAAATAGAATGAGCAAATATTACTTTTACAACTTGATATGCCATGGGAAAAATTAGTAGTCAACTTAAGTTTTCTTATCCCTGGAAGAAGATAACCAAGTTATGATCTATCATTAAAGAAAAACAGACAAAATAAAAACAGACTAAAGAACAAAACCTAAAGCATATAAAAAATATTGAATAAAAAAACACACAAAGAGATAAAAGATGTTCTGGTCAAATAAAGACATTTATTTCTTCTCCGGCTGATATATTACAATGAAAATAAACAGAAGATGTGGTACACACATAAAATGGAATATTACTCAGCCATAAAAAAGAATGAAATCTTATATTTTGCAACAACAAGAATGGACCTACAGCATTTTATGCTCAGTGAAATAAGACAAAGAAAGGCAAATACTATATTATTTCACTTACATGTGAAATCAAAAGAACAAAACAAACAAACAAACAAAACAGAAACAAACTCATGGATACAGAGGACAAACTGATGGTTGCGAGATAGGAGGGAGATTGGGGGGGCTAGGTGAAAAAAGTGAAGGGATTGAGAAGTACAAATTGGCAGTCACAAAACAGTCACTGGGATGTGAAGTACAGCACAGAGCACATAATCAATAATATTGTAATAACTATGTATGGTGTCAGATGGGTCCTAGACTTACCAGGAGGATCACCTCGTAAGTTATATAAATGTCTAACTAACAGGCTGTACACCTGAAACTAATATAATATTGAATGTCAACAGTAATTGAAAAAGAAATTTTTAATTAAAAAATAGAATGGTCTAACGTCACAAAACAGAGATCAGAAACGCACTAATATCAAAGACATTTCAACACATTTCTCAAAGACAGTGTGTGAAAAGGTGGTGCCCGGTGAAGCAGGCAGAGAAAGCCTGGAGCTGGAGTGGGCACAGAATGGGCTACAACCAAGGATGGGCATGTGGTCAACACAAAGGATGCAGAGGGAAGAGGAAAGAGGGTAAGGTAAGCACCTCTTTTACCAGGTGTACTCACAAGACATGGGAAGCCAGAAATCAAAGGTGTGACCATTTTATTTAATGTAACTAAGCCCAGAAGAACTGAGCATATCCATATAACTAGATGGGCAACAGTGGGAAGGGAAAGTGAGGAGGTGAAGGGTTCTTTATTTGAATCCATCGAAAGAGTGATCAATAAATCATGTCCAGAATAGACAGACCAGGAAGTAGCAATAAAAGTACCTATTTAGTGATTTGAAGGCACGACAGAAAGATCCCCAAACAGAAAGCTATGGTTTGTTGCCTTTAGAGTGAGGTAGTTCAGGGGAACTATTACTTTTTATGATAAACCTTTTGATGATATTTCACCTTTTAGTGTATGACTTATTTGAGAATAATAAGATCATAAATAGAAATTATCAACCCGTATACATTTTTTTAAAAGAAATAAAATTTGTTTCATAAATTTCAAGCTGTATCAACAGTTAATACTTGAGCCAAACTGCCATCAGTAAGAGTTCATTGTTGTATGAGAGTAAAATTAGAGAGCAAAATATATGGTGGCAGAATGGTCATAAAGTCACTTACTCTAATTAATATAAGCAGACACATGTGGTTCACTCATAAAGAGATAGCAATTTTTGAATTTACCAAATGTCTTCAGAAACTAAACCAACTTTCCTTCCTTTCTTCTTTCTTTCTTACTCCCTTCCTTCCCTTTTGCTTAGATGCACTGTGTGATTCATTTACTCTGTATTTCGTAGCTGCCCTATAAGATGCATACTGTAAATTACCAACACCAATTATATCACTGGATAATGGTGAAAACATATATAAACATATATATAAGATGCAATTATTATAATAAATATGTTAAACAGTAAAATAGGGTTGTGGTCGTGTACTAAGATGCCTGATGTTCAAAAACTGTCATTTAAAAGTAGCCAAATTCTGTTTGAGCAGACACAAAAATTAACCTCCCCTAAGGAAGGTATGCTTCCACCAAATGATAAACAGAGATTTTAATGAACTGGAAGTTGATACTGTCGCTTGCTATATTGTGTTTTTCTTGTTCAATTAAACCAATAGGCATAGAAAGCATGTGTTGCTATACCAGACACAGTGATTGATCCAGATTATCAAGAGATGACTGGGTTGCTGGTACACAATGGGGTCAAGGAAGACTACTTTTGTAACCAAGAGTTTTACTATAACATGGGGCATCTATAAGTACTACTGTGTTTCATACTAAAATTTAATGAAAGACTATAGTAATGAAATAAAAGCAGAAACACTGAGGATTCAGAACCTTCAGAAAAAAGACTGGCCCAGCCGGGCGTGGCTCAGCAGTTGAGCATCGACCTAGGATCCAGGCAATAGGGGTTCGATTCCTGGTCAGGGCACATGCCCGGGTTGTGGTCTCGATCAATGACTCTCTCATCATTGATGTTTCTATCTCCTTCTCCCTCTCCCTTCCTCTCTCTGAAATCAATAAAGATATATTTTTTAAAATGTTAAAAAATAAATAAATAAATAAAGGCTGGAGTCATCCAACCAGGCAAAAACTCCTCCTCTCTGAGGTTCTCTCTGAGAGCAAGGAGAACATGAAATGGGTGATGAAAGAAGGAAGCGATATTTATCAACATGCCCTTGTAACCAGTTACAGAAACAAGGACTGGAGCCACAAGTTTGAGCTATAAATATAGCTGCATGTTTTAACCAATTATTTATTCTTTTACTTTGACATTCTTCTATTTTATATTTATTTTGTAAATCACCAGACCATGAGAAACCACATCCACACCTGACCTATCATCTAGATTAGATGCTGACTTTGCGATGTATATGGTGACTGATGGGGCACTGGATCTCAGATCCTGTTATGCAGGGAGAGAGAATTTTCTATTGTACAATGGAGATTTACCTCATAAAGTTGTTGTTTTAAGAAAATTAAGTATGGGTAGGAAAAATAAGGATGGAGACACAATTACGATAGGGCTGGGTTGTACCTGTCATTTACTGCCGTGATCTCAGATCCAATTCCTGCTTTTTCACCCTGCAAGCTACACTTCCCAGGCTGCCTTGCAAATTGGCTCCCAGATGCGTGAGACCAGTGAGAGACACTAAGAGGATATTGGAGTGCTATAGCTTGAGAGAAGGTAGGATAGTTCTATTTTTCTCTACTGAGGCATTTAGGCAGTGTCTGTGCCTTTTCCTTGCCTCCAGTTTCTATAATACTGGTTCTTCCTCTGTATTAGCCTCTGACCTCCACCTGGTGGCCTCCACCATAAACCCAGCTTCCCCCAAAGGGCTACCTCTTTCCTTCACTCCTCCAGTACTAGTAGCAGAGAGAAATAAAAGTACTAGGAATGTCAAGAGATCCTTGTCTCTGCGAGCCACATTTGTTCTGATTCTCATGGCTTTTACTTTTAGGATCCGTCAACAAGTGAGCACTTTTATGTTTGATGCTCTGAAGTCAATAATAATCCACCATCTCTTTTAAAGCCCAGTTACAAGATCATCACCCCTTTCTGGGATTTGTCAAAGACGCTTGCATTCACACAAGTTAGTGTACTTGAGGACATGATAACATGGAAAAACCCTGGTATTTCAGATAAAGCTGTCTCAAATTATTTTGTCATTAGGGCAACTATTCATTACAGGAAACATGTTGAGAAGAAATGAATAACTACTTAGACTATATTAACATATATTTGTATTTCAAAAATCCAAAAACTAGTTTGCCAACACAGAGAAGCTGCTGCACTGCATCTATATTAAGAATTTAGAATGAGGAGAGGTAATTAGAAGTTCTCAGTTCATCATACTGTATCAAATGCCTTTCATTTGTTTATTTGAGAAAATGCTGTTCTGAAGATCTAGAGAAAATTTGGCTCTCCCTTTTTTTTGTTTGTTTGTTTTGTTTAAAATATTACAGATGTCCCTTTTTCTCCCCAATGGCCCATTCCACCCAGTCCCACTCTCCTCCCCAGTCCCTCTCCACACCACTGTCTGTGTCCTTGGGTTGTGCATATATGTGTATAAATTCTTTGGATAATCTCTCCCCCTCTACCCACCCACCCTTCTCTGTCCCTCTGAGATCCGTCAGTCTGATCCACACTTCCATGTCATTGAATCTATTCTGTTATCAGTTTATTAAGTTCTTTAGATTCCACATATAAGTGAGAGCATGTGATATTTGTCTTTCTCTGCCTGGCCTATTTTGCTTAGCAGAATATTCTCCAGGTCCTTCCATAGTGTCCCAAAGGGCACTCCTTTTAAAAAAACCACAAAAACATAATCTGAAAAAATCCTATCTAAAATAATATGCCACTTGCATGTTACTCTTTCCCTTTAAAGTCCTGATTTTATATCATAGATATTATCACTAATATTATATCACTAGCATTAGCTACAATGCAGCTCATGAGGGTAGGAACTTAGTTCTGTATATTTTTTTCAGATATGCACTCTCAGCAACTAAATGAGGGCCTGGCACATAGTAGGAACATAAATACATTTGCATCAATGAAAGTCTGCATACAAGAGTTAATGAAAAGTAAATGAATAAGCTGAATATAACAGAGAATCATGACTAACTTATATGTTAAATACTGCGTTGAGACAAAGATTTTGTGCCCTTCCAAAATTATCTCAGTGGAAAGAATTATGTTAAATGACTATGTATTTTTAGTTTGAATTATCTGGAAAAACTGTTTTCATTTTCTGCTTCATCTTGATTCATTATAAATACTATTTAAGATCAGACACATTGAACAGCCAGACCAGTATTGATTTTATGATGCTACTAAAAGACCTTTTGAGTAAACGCACAGTTCTATGGTGATAATCTAAAAACATTAAAATGCTCTCCAACACATTAACTTTTCTTATTAACCTTTTATGAATTATCCATAAGTTCACTTATAAGTAAGATTTCAAGATGTGCTACATTGTAGAATAACAACTATTTAAAAGTTACTACTCACCATGTAACACAGTGTTTCCCTTTGTTTTCCCCAAATTTATTGTTTTGAATATTTCAGCATTATTTTTGCTGCAATATTCTGAAATTTAATAAACAAGGTGATGCTTCCTCTACATATACTCTTCATAATTTCTTGAATGTCAGTAACATTTTATCTCAGAGACTTTGCTTTACAAGATATAACAAATTTGAAAAACTGATTTCTCTTTAATAAAAGTAAATACAAAATATTACCATTTTTGACAAGTAGCACCACATGGTAAAATAAAGTTAAAACAATTCTGGATTCCTCGTTTGTTATGCAGCAAAACAGTCACCAAAAATGCAGATGAAGGAATCCAAATTAGTTACATGGGAAACGATTCTTTCTGTTTCTTTTTTCTACTGCAAAAGAAATGCATTGATATCAAGTAATTTTTGTGTCCTCCCAAAATTCATATGTTGAATGAAGCCCCTAATCTCCCTTGTGAAAGTGTTTGGAAGTAGGGTATTTGGGAGGTAGTTAGAGTTAGACTAGGTCACGAGGGTCAGGCCCTATGATAGAATTAGTTCCCTTGTAACAAAAGGGAAGAGGCAGATCTCTTTTTCTTTTAGCCATATGAGGATACAGCAAAACGGTGGCCATCTGCAACCCAGGAAGAATGCCCTCCCTAGACACTGAATCTGCTGCCCTTCATTCTGGACTTCCCAGCCTCCAGAACTGTGTGAAATAAATGTTTCTTGTGTAAGGCGCACATACCACCAGTCTATGGAATTTTGAAGGCTGGAGTTAGTATCAAAAGATGCCGAAGGTTCAAGGAAAAGATCAATTCAGTTTTAAACTTGTTAAGTTTCACTTATCTATAAACATCAAGCAGAAGATGTGAAGTAGGCAACTGACTGTACAAGCATGGAATTTGTAAAAGAAGACTGGGCTGGTAAAACAAATGCATTTCTCAGTAGCATGTTGATGTCTTTAAAGGCGTCAGACCGAATGAGATCACTGTGACTGCAAAGAGTATAACTCAGTCGTTTTCAACTGGAGCCAATTTTATCCCCAGAGGACATTTGACAATGTCTGGAGACATTTTTGGTTGTTACAATGGAGAGGTGAGGTGCTACTGGCATCGAGTAGCTAGAAGTCAGGGTTGCTACTAAACATCCTAAAATGCACAGGAGACAACCCCACACAATAAAGAATTATCTGAACAAAAATGTCAGTGGTACCATAATTGACAATCTTGGTGCAAATGGAGAAAAGGGCCATGGCCTGAGCCCTCTAGTGTGTAAATACTAAGAGTGCAGGGAGAAAAGAAGGAACTAACAGGAGATACTGACAGGCCAGCCAGTGAGGTGGGAGGCGGTGTCTGCAGAGCCAGGGAAGAAGCGCATCCGGCAGTAGGGAGGAATAAGTGTCCCCACTGCTGGCAGGTCGGTTATGAAGACACCTGAGAAATGGCCAACGGAGGTCACTGGTGATATCAGAGAAAGCCGTTTGGGTAAGTGGTAGAAGGTGGAAGCTGCTTCTTAATGACCAGCAACACTTGACACATTTTCTAATTTGGTTATTGGTAACAAGTGAATATAAATTTAACTACAAGTCATATGTAGTTATAACCATGGTATGATTATTAATCACTGTCCGACTTCTTCAGCCAAATAAGTCATTACCATTATTACTATTATTATTTTCCAAATAATAGTCTTTATAAATTATATATTATTTAATAAACAAGCTAATTATCCAAATAAGCTAGTAAATGTTTAACAACTAGCTCTCTAGGATAGGGAGTGTGCTTCAAATTAAAGCAATTGCTAATTATTGTAGTGTAAAAGCTCCCTCTTTGGCAATTTTCAGCTAACAGTTTAAAGAAAATCAGCTCTCAAAATTCATGGAAATTTAACAGCCAGCTTTTTCCCAGACAGTATGAGCTGGCTCCTACCCGTTACCTCTGTTTTGCTTCTGAATTCTCCTTCCTCTAGTCTACACCAGATAACTCTCTAGCTCACTCCCTTTGTTCTGACCTGATAGGTAATATGCAGAAAGCTCTGAGTCAACCTCTCCCCAGTTTCTCAATGACCTTCTGCTTTGCTCAACAAACATAACTTCCAATATATTTCTAATGATATAATTATTTTGCACTTAACTTCTAAACACCAAAAAAAAAAGGGGGGGGGGACACTGGTATGAAGGACACCAGTATTTCAGATAAAGTCTCAAATTATTGTGCCATTAGTAGAACCATTCATCACAGGAAATGTGTTGACAAGAAATGACTAGCTACTTAAAATATATTAATAACTTCTTAAACTATACCCATGCAAGTGTTACAAATGTTAGATATGTTGGTTCCCAGTCACTGCAATGAGCTCTGCCATTTGTTTTGAAAAAGCACCTGCTAAAAAATGACTGTTGCATCTGGGGAGGAATTAATGATACAGAGAAGAATGTTACTTAGAATTTTTTACCCTTATCTCAAATTCTTTCGCTCTATTAGCTAGCTGCTTTCCACTGTGAAATGTAGCAGACTGGAGTGCAACAGCTGAAGCTAAAATCTATTAACTGGCTCTATGGTATCTTACTGTTTAATAATGACACATTTCTTTGTGAGGTATAGATACACAATATATTTCAACCCAGGGCTTATAAAGAATTTTTTTTAATTTTTCTAAATTTGACCCACGCTGCTCTAAGTAAAACTTTCCAAGTAATTATAAAATCATTGAAAATTTCTTAGAGACAATAAGTCAGTAGATCCAGACACATTAAAATGTGTCTTCAGTTTTGATTCTAAGGTATAACTTTTGGTAAACAAATTACTATGGTTGCTAAATGAAATTTATTTATTTATTTTTTAAAAACATATCTTTATTGATTTCAGAGAGAGGAAAGGATGGGGGGAGAGAGAGAGATAGAAACATCAATGATGAGAGAGTCATTGATCGGCTGCCTAGCCCACAACCCAGGCATGTGCCCTGACCGGGAATCAAATCCCGATCTCCTGGATCCTAGGTCGATGCTCAACCACTGAGCCACGCCCGGCCGGGCGCTAAATGAAATTCAGTGCCATGTTCCAAATAATAATTTACCAGATATGTGACCAAGACACTGATTAATATTTTTGGTATGTCAACATCTCTCACTGTTTTAGCAATATTGCTGCTTAATTAACGTTGGCATAACTGTATTCTACTAAAAAATAATGACAGGTAAATAAGGCAGGTGAAAATAAAAATTTTAAATAATAATTAAAAGCATCTCTCCCATATGTTTATGCAATATAAACAGACAGTCCAGATGGCCCTATTTTTAATATTTTAATGTCTTTCATTGTGTAAAGTTTGAGTAACTTGTAGCATTTCAAGTTACTCCTCCCTCCCCATTTGAGATTCATGTACTTTTTTAATAGTATATGTTTTTTCAGTTGCAGCATTACCAAAATATCTTCTCTCTACTGGAAACACCTGAAATCATTGTTTAAGTTTAGTGCTTAAAAATTAATCTTACATTATAGTTAAAAATAACTTAATAAAATAATGCACTGAAATGAGATACTTATATAATTTCAAAGTATTATACCACAGATTACTTATTAATAACAAAGCAGAAAGTATCATTAAAATGTAAAGACTAGCAGGCACCAGACCTGTGTGTGCATCATAAATAGCACATTTTCAGTAATGTGACAAGTTGGCATGGAGTATGTACTGAAGTGAGGCAATGAGTAGCACATATAATCTATGTAAGATGCTCCTCAAGTATGTTTAACCTGAACCTAATCATGAGGAAACCATTATGCAATCTATGGTGGAGCCTATTCTATAAAACAGCTACACACAACTTGAAAATGTCTGTGTTTAAAACAAAAAGTTGATATGGGAGAATGTTCTATATGATGGGAGACTAACGATAGATGACCACCAAATGTAACACATTTATTGTGACCAGATGTAGATTTTTTAAAATTGATTTTCAGAGAGAGAGAAAGAGAGGGAGAGAAACATTGATATGAGAAACATTGATCAGTTGCCTCCCACAGGCACCCTGACCAGGAATCGAACCCCAACCTTGGTATGTGCACTGACTGGGAATCGAGTCCGCCACATTTTGGTATACGGGACAATGCCCCAACCAGCTGAGCCACACCAGCCAAGGAGATCCTAGATTTTTTTCAAAAGGAAAACCATAATGGGAATTTTGGGTAAAATGGAGAAAACTGAAATATAGACTGAATATTAGATAATATTACATAAACATTAAATTTATTGTATAATGTTTTGATTATGTGTTGGATTTTTGATGCTATTCTTAGGTAATAGAGGTATTAAAGTTCTTGGTAAAATATTCAGGATAAAGTATTAAAAGTTAGCAACTTTTAAATGGTTCTACAGAAGAAAATAAGAGTGTGTGTGCATGTGTGTGTGTGTGTGTGTGTGTGTGCACGCACGCATATGGAAAGTGAGCAAACACAAATGTTGCAAAATGATACCAGTTGGTTAATCTAGACAAAAAGGACTTAATATTCAATGTATTTCTCTAAGTTTGAAATTTTTAAACAAAAAAATTGTGGAAATTTTCTTCAAAAAATCACATTGCTGCTACTTAGATCAATATATTTGGAGATTAACTAAGTAATTGTAAGTGGTATAACTTTACCTGTCCCATTTCCAACCCACAACTTGTTAAATCAATAAAAATAAAATTAATATCTACCTAGGGACACACAACTTTTCACAAAGGTGAAGAGTATTTTCTAATAATTATGTTGATATCAATTGTTTTTATTTTCAAACTAAAAGAAAAGACCATCTCAAATAAAATTATCCCATATTTTAAACAGATTAACACATTGTTTTTTAATTATTGGGAGTGTCCATTTTATTTCCTTACTGTTAGAGGTTTAAATAAATCCCATTTTGTTTTGGGGCACTAAATGTTCCTTACCTCTCTTCACATAGTTTCTGTGATGTGCCTGAAAGCAAGTGCTTAAAGTACTTCCTATAAATTATATCCATGCCACACTCTACCACTTGCCCATGTGGGAAGAAATAATTGTTTCGAATTATTTATTTGGAGTATTATACTAATGCTTTTCCCTATTGGTAAGACACCATGTTTAAAAATATATGAGAAATCTAGCATTTTATTTGATTGCACTAATCACTGACGTATGGATTTGCTATTTACTTTGAGAGGAATTTTAACACAAATGCTTTATTTCTAATGAGTTTCTGACAGCACAAATGTTGGCTATCAATTTTCTGAGAAATATAAAAAACTGCGTGTTTTTTTCCTTACTGAGAATTAGTTGTCCTTGACAATATCTAAATATCTAGATAGATTTTTTCCTTCACCAGACTCAATGATGGCCATCGCTAATACTTTTATAAATTACTTACTCAAAACTAACATCTGCTTTTGGAATTGTAAGAGACAGTCAGCTTAGAAGCAGGGGTTTTTTCTTCTTCCTGTTACACAACCGAAGTGTATGGCTCCTGCCACTGGATGGCAACCGAAGACACAGAAACACCAGCAATGCTGGGACTCAGAAACGAAGGAGCCTCAGCATTTCAAAAGAAACTAAAGAGAATCGTACTGAAAAAATGCATTCTGCAAGTAAAGAAAATATGCACTTATCATTTATTATCATATAATTTAAAATATATCATTTCAACAGATCATATTTTAATGTATTTTGAGAAAAATTATCAAAGTTAGCAATGATGATCTCATTTTTATTCGTCAGGACTAGCTCAGAGTGTAATAAATTTTTACAGTTTATCTTCCAAGGTGTTCTTTTTATGCCACCTTCATTTAAGGAAAGGAGAAGTGAGGATCAGTAGGAGGGCATTGTTTATAGTAGATTACTGAATTTGTGAGGTTGTCAAGGTTAAAATCACAAGCTTTGTTAACAGGCAGAATTAGTTTTAATCCACAGCCCTGAAACTTAAAATTTATACGAACTGGAGTGGATTCTTTTACCTATCTGTGCTGTGGTTGCCTCAGATAAAATATGAGGAAAATATGCCTATTTCATAGGGTTGTCAAAAAGAAAAAAATTAACTAATTTAGGCAGAGGTGCTGATTACTGTGATTGGTATACAGTAGACACAAGGCAAATTATAACAATAGCTCTATGATAAAAAATGATGCATTTTGTTTATATTTGACTTCATTGCAAGTAAAATAAGCTACATATCACCTTTCACTTACTTTACCTGTGTGATGCTCTCCTAAAGAATACCTTACAAATAAAAGGTTAGACTTACTTAGTGACTGTTAAAATAAATCAGTGCACTGTCTTTTCCATAAGTGGAGCACATGCATTGTCATAGTATAGCATGTGCTTTGGTGGGTTGACTTCTTTAAGTAAAGTTCCTTTAAATCAAATTTCAGTGTTGGACAGGCAAACCCAGCTTTTGAAGTGACAAGAGCCAGGCCAGTGACATGCATACTTTCTTATGAGAACCAGTGGCAGCTCAGGCTGAACAACAAAGTCATGCCAACAAATGGAACCACCATCCTGCCTTCGTTAAGCTTGTACACAGGCACCTAAGCCTATAGACCATGGCAAATCAAGTGGGGAAAATAAAAGACTATATGCCTTCCTAGAGAAAGTCCTCTCCTATAGTCATACTTACTTTTTCCCCTCTACTCTTCACTTCTAAATTTAAAAAGGCGATTCTTGCTCTTAAACCTCGGACTGATAGATTACTATGGGGAGGTTTCTATATGTGGACTAAGAATAATAAGGCTTATATGTTTTTCTTATCATGAAAAATAATTTGTTTTTCTAACATTCATTCTATTGATGGCATTGATTAAGGAAAACAAGTAATGTCGAGTTATAAACACAATGAAACAGAAAGATAAAATTTTAAAATGAAATTATATGTAATTGATCACAAAAAATGTCACTAGAAAAACTGGCCTATTTACAGTGCTTCAATCCCAGAGCTGAATTTTACTAGAAACATCACTAAGCAGCAATTTTGACATTTTAGCAAATGACCACAACATGCACTGACTTCAAGTACCCATACTGGCCATCAGGGAAACAATGACATATAATATAGAGTTTCTCAAGCAAAACATGGTGTGTATGGGAAATTAAAATTAGTTATGTGTTGACTGAGTGAAAATAGTATATGAAAACGGACAGGTAGTAAAGTCTGAGAGGCATAGAGATAGATGCTAGGTCTTGGAGGGCTTTCAGTGTCAAAGGAGCAGTTCCAAGTTCATCTGGAAGGCAATAGGGAGCATTACAGAATTTTAAACAGAGAAGTTTAATGATTATAGTTATTATAGTTATATTTTTGGAAAACCACTGTGTTCAATATGCCAGGATGGACTAAAGAATTATGTGTATGGCAGGGAGCCCAGAGACAAATGAGATCTAGTCTAATACAGAAGGAATGGAGACAAGGAGTAGGGAAGGTCTGGAAATGATTTATCAGGGTGGGAAACTCGGAACCGTTTGAATCTAAAACTGAAGAGATAGAGGTTGCCTCCAGAATCTTTGGGTTTAATTTTTGGTTTGTATACTTTGTTAAATTGGTGACTAGCAGAATTTTCAATAATATAGGGTATCCCCCAAAAAATGTATACATACACTTTGAATAATTATAAAGGCAGTGTTTATTAAAATACATTTCATTTTCAAAATTGAGCTATCAGCTGTTAAAGTATATATATATTTTGGGGGACACCCTGTATAATCACTGTCTGAATTCTTGAAGATTTTGCTCTAGATAGTCCTATAAAATGTTGGGAAGAGAATAAAAGTATCAATTCAACCACCTAGTGAAGTTTCTCACAGTCAAAGCCCATTTTGCGTTTTTAAGAATCCTGAAAATGCTCTAAGAAAATCTTGCTTACAGAAGTCCCAGACTATGATGGAATGAGATGGGTATTTGAGAGCATGCTTTTAGCTGTTCTCACTATTTGATGAGCATTTGGATCATCTTTATATGAAAGAGCTTCACGGAGTGCTGGTGAGGGCTCTGAGGTGCTCAGAAAAGGCAGCCCTGTTGTACTGCAGACACAAATGCAGCCCCTAAACGCCCAATGGTGGAACAGGCGCCCCTGCAAGTTGTTACTCTCAAGAGGAAGTCACCTGACCATACTCTGAAATTGTCTTAAAGGAAATGAGATTTTAGGAAGTGTTTTTAGGTAAGTGGAGTGAGAATGTTGAGAAAAACAAAAGAGCAAGGCATATAGACTTGGGGAATGAGCAAATAGAGTTTTCAGGTTCCTATCTCTGATCTAAATCTTGATCTATGTTCACATTAAGATAATTTTTTTATTTAATACACAAGAAATTTTGTATAGAACCTGGAATATTAAGAAATACATTAACAACTTTATAAGATCATCATAGAATATAATTGCTCTTTTAAATTTAAATAATAAATCACAGAATTAGTTCTGGAATATGCCATTGCTATTTTGTAATTTCTGTCACTTTCACACTGCATGGATTTACATTCTTAAATGACTTCATATTAAATAGCTCTACTCCACCCATATATGAAAAGAGTTGATTATATTTTGCTTCAGATCACAATATCCCAAAAACATGATAGCATAACTAAGAACAGAAACTGGAAACTTCTTTTTCTTACAATGGTTACCAATTCAAAGAAGACAGAGAAATTAACAAAGGGTACAACAAGAAAAATAATAATAAAAGCAAAAATTTGGTGCAGTTAACATACTCCACTTTTATTAAATACTAATTAAGAACAGGGAGCATACTTCTTAAATGAAAATGGCAAATAATAAAAGTGTCTTGATTCAATATTATCCAGTAAAGGAGCAATGTAGATGGAGGGGGAGGAAGAAAGAAAATCTTCCCAACATTAGAAAGGAAAGAATTTGATTGTTTATAGGATAATAAATTACACACAGTCCTTAAGGTTAAAGGTTAGCAGGAAGGGCTTTTAAAGCAATTTTATTGAGCAGTTACACATGATAACGTTAAAGTAGGTGTGTGTTGTCAGGGACTAAAAAGAGCTTTGAAGGATTATGGAGAGAGATTTAATTATTTTCTGATGTTTGCATGAGTGGTCTTTTTGGCACTGCTCTGGGAGTTGACCAGTAAGCTAGACCTCAACATTGTCTTATTACTTGTGAGTCATGCCACACATGCATTTGAAAAATATTCACACATTCAGTATAGACATCCACTGTGCTTTCTTAAATGAAATAATTACACTAGCTATTTTCACATCTATTCATTTAGTTGTTCATCACTGGGACATGTAATTTATTAAGGACAGGCCCTAGAGCATAACAACAGAAATAACATGAGACCTGGCATCATTTCTAGTTTTAGCTCTGCTACTTACTGTTGGTAGGATCTTGTGTTAGTTACTTAATGTCTCCAATTCTTACTTTCTTCTGAAAATAGAGATCATAATAATACCTCCTTAATAGGTATTAATAGGAGATAATACAAAGTGCTTTACTATGGCCTGGCTTTGAGTAAGTGGTAATGTTCTCTAATTAAGGAGACATAATTCTAACACTGATGTGTAAACTGTCTCCTCAGACCTTACAAAGCTGTATAAACAGACAAGGCCACATCAACTTAATTTTTACCTTAATGATCATTGCCTACAAAAAGCTAGATCTGAGCTTCCTAAAGAGTCCCTGAATCAGGTGTTTCTGAGAATGCCCTAAAGGTGTCTGGGATGCCTGCCTCTGTTCAGGTGGGCGATGAAGCCACTGTACCAACAATAATGCTGCACTCAGCATCATGATCTCTGCCAAGGACCATCACCTCAGCTTCCTCAAGTCCATCACTGATCTAGGTGCGATCATGGAGATACATATTTATATGTATATCTTATATACATATAAAAACTGTCTGGTAGTCTGTGAACTGGGAAATAAATCTGAGTGGCAGACAGGAGGATGCACTTGAAATGGGACCTCTTCTCTATCTACAGGGCCCATTGTGCCCACTCATTCTTAGTTAGCCCTGGATGATTCTGCCTGTAACTAGAATCCTAACCACCCATTCTCCCAATTTCACTTTGCTGGATATAATTGAACCTCACTTAGATGACATCTGAGACTCATGGTAGTGAAAGAGACAGACATCTAAGCAAGTGATTAAAGCATGTCTTAGGCAAATGCTATCACAGCGGCATATAGCAAGTGTAAGGGACTCCTGAGAAGGAAATGGTCAGTTTATCAAGCCTTTTAGACTGGCAACATTTACTCTTGATTTTGAAGCACTGGGAAGAGAAATGCTTGCCCCAAATCACAGAAATATGAAAAAGTATTTGGTATGCTTGCATTGGAGGTGTGCTGGAGAGAGTGGAAAGAGGTAAGTCTAGAGGTGCAGAGAAAGTTCATACTGTGGAGGGGTTTGTAAGGAAAGAATTGATTTTTTTATTTTTTTAAAATAACAATCAGCTGTATGTGGAATGAATTTGTGAGGGAGGTGGCAAGTAGATGGATTAAGGGGTATATTACAAAAATCTAAAGGGAAAAATGAGAGTGCAAGTGAAACAGGAATGGTAGAGAAACCAATACAATTATACGAGGAACACAATCTCAAGTTAAACTCCCAACAGTACGCTACCTCTGTATGTGTTTTCAGACCAGTGTATTACAGAAAGTCACACATTTTGGCAACTTAACGTCCAAACAAACAGAAATGTAGCATTAGTAACAACTCAAAAGGTAGAAAGGTGTTGAAAGGTTAAGGTCAGTGATACGCAGGCAGGCTAAATAGCCATGTTAGATGGTGGACAAAGAAAAAATTGAATTTATTTGAGGAAAGGGGATGGGAATGGGGTATCCAAAGGGAAGGGCTACACAGCACTGAGTCAGAGTATTGGGTCCATGATGGCAGCAGAAATATACTTAAGATGGTGAAGCAAGGAAGGTCCATAGAAGCAGCAACGGGAGAGCCTAGGCTGGACTGCTTTGGCTCACTGAGAAGTTAGAGAGAGAAGGGGCTTGGAGACAGGGTCAGGGGGTAGCCCTGTATGAGCTGCTGCTGCCCACTGCTCCCCTGGCTGCAAGTCTCATGGGGTTCCCTAGGAGGGAAGAAGGGGGATGGAGATGGCATGGCTCTGGCGTGCCCCTCTGGTGGGCGGGGGGTGGTGCACTGGATCCTTTGCCCAGAGCATATTTATCTCTTTCTTGTAGGCAAGAATCTGAGGGGAGGTCTCAGGGGAGGGTCTTAATAGAATATTCATCAGCCTTCCAGGTGCGCTCTTTCAGGGTCCTGGTCTCCACTGATTGGTCGGTGCCAGGGCAGGGGGTCATTAGTCAATGTAACTGGTCCTGAGGCAGCCACTACTTGTCGGGTTTTGCTGCTTTTCTGGGCCTGGACCTAAAATAGAGCTGAGGCCTAGATGTTATATTTATAGAAGGAATGCACAGGGGATCTAAACCTCACGACCATTGATATGCTGGGGAAGGATAGGTTCCCCTGGGGACAAGGTTCTTGTTTTCCCAGTTTTGCCCCTTGCTAGGCGTCTGGGGCGTCCTGCCCTGGTGAGTCTCTGTGCCTGGCCCATGTCCTTGCTCTGCTCATGTCTGTCTAACAGGTGTTGAATTTAAGAAAACAGCACTTATTTAGTCCCACATGTGGCAGTCAGATGTAATATGAAAGTAATTTTCCATATTTTATATAGATTTTTAAAGTCTGTTTTACCAGAACTAAAATATACACCTGTGCTTAGTGACATATACAGTAACGAGGTCCACAGCTTTGGAAGAATCACCTTCACAGGTTACTGCTGGGTTATGGAATATATAGAATAAACATGCTTATAATTTGGGTTACAATAAGATCTATTATGGAAAATATTATCCTGTATACATGTTTTCCATCTGATTGCTAAATATTATCCTTTTTAGGCTTACAGTATGCTCTTTATACTCCATTTTGGAGACCTTCCTTTGGAAAAGAGAATGAGAATTTTAGCAGGTTTAGGAGCAATTCCATGATACACTCCTTCTTTCTTATAGTATATTCAAGGAATTAACTTGAGAATACTATTTAGAAATATTTCAAATAGATAAATTATCTCAAATATCACATATTTTATGTAGACTAAAATATAGGTGATATCCTGGATTTTTCTAGCATTAATTAGATGTAAATGTACTTGGCTTATAAAGATTTTTAACCCCTTCAGCTTCATCTCTCATTACCATCCCTTTTCTCCCACCTCCTCCCAACCCTCTAACTCTGCCCATACTCCTATCAGTCTACTGTTTTAGCCAGAACTTTCCTCCCATGTGCCTTCATGGCTGGAGTTGTTTTTACATGAATTTCTCTAGCTAGCTCCCATACACCCTGCAGGCCTCTGTGAAAATTACTCTGTAAATCAGATTCCCTAATAGCAGATTCTGGTTCAAACGGCTTATTGGGGAAGTGCTGTCAGGTGCAGGGGAGTGAGAGATGCAGCACAGAGCCAAGGTAAAAAGCTATGTGAGAATGGGGGCTCTCCACTGGAGTCCAGCTTTCTCTGATCCCACCAGGAAGCGCTGAACCACAAATTGCAGCACAGAGTTGACTCTACCTTGAGACAATAATGCTGCTCTTGCGAACCTCAGTCATTGCCTCTGACTGGGGTCTGGGGTAGGGGTTGAGGAGCGGTGCACAGACTCTGAGCCAGGTTGCAATTTTGTAGAGTAGGTGACAGCCTTGAGTTGTTATTGACCACCACTTCCTGCAGTAGGGGGATGGGTATGCCGCAGAGCCAGGGGAGGGTGGGGGATGGAGGCATCAACCGACAGATCCCTTACTGCCCGAGGCCCAGATGCCTCTCCAATAACCTCCCATGGCACCTGCACTTCACTATCCCAGGGCTCACTATAGGTTTTACAGGCACTGTAATTCTCAAGAAGGCAGGGATCGCTGCTACAAATTTTTAACACTGTAGCCTGGAGCCTCCCACACAGTAGGCACTGAATAAATATTTGTTAAACACTGTTCAACAGAGAGAAAGCTAAAATCCCGCAATAGAAATTTTACACAGGAAATTTCTTGTGAAGAAGCTTACACTGTTCAAGATGTCAAAGTTATTTGTTCTCATTTGTATGCAGTTCCAAATCATCTGCTTCATCAAGAGAGACAAGGGAAAAAAGATTCTTTACTTTCACGTTCCTCCAGTAACAAACCTGGGCAGGTGCGATTTCTCTCCGTATTGTACCACCTGTAAGTTGCTTTTCAGTTTCTTTGAATTAAAGACTGCACAGTTTGTTTAATTGGTGAAATCGTCATGAAGCTGAACAATTTGTCATCTGGGCTGCTACAAAACTTCTACAGAGGAAAGCAATACATTTGCAAGTAAAATGAGCAGGAAACTGCTAATTAGGCATCCCAAAACAACCATGTGTTTTCCCAGTAACATCATTAAATTTTTTAAGGTAACTAAATAGTAAAAATAATAATAAAGTTTGTTGGTGAATAGTTCCCAAAAGACACACATCAAAAAGCATGATAAATTATACCAATATATGCACTAATGGATAAGGTTCGTGTGTGTGTCTTGAGGCTTGCTATGTTGACTTGGATAGAGTCCCAAAGAGAAGCTGACTTGCATCTTGCATGAACAAATTCCTAATTAGCTGCCCAGTCCTGACGCTTTTGCATTGTACAAATAAATAGCCTGATCTGAGAGTCTGAATTAGGCATGAAACTTTTGGCTAAAAAATACTTTAAAATTGTAGAACCAGATAATGTTGAAAATGTCATGTTCCAAACTGAAATCATTATCCAGTTGGCTAAAAATTATATGTAAAAATATTCAACCTTGTTTAGAGACAGTATTTCATTCCTAACATTTCTTTGAAATAAAATAATACTATCATTAATAAACCATGAATTTCCCTTTCAAAAATTTTTTTGGGGATGTTATACTAAGAATAATTATGGTTGATATTTACCTTCTATGTATTTTCAGTTACTCAGCAGTCTATTACAGCCAGTATTTAAAAATCCCAAAATAGCTATTATTATGCAAACCTTTATATTGTATTTTGTATACTTGCATGAAACAGCAGTGATTTTAAAACTCCTCACCTCCTGAGCACTGCTACAGATCCAAATGTGGCTTAAATAATTAAGTTCCATTGGTGATACTAAATATCTGAGGAGGATGTGATCAATGCTTTTTACCAGAAATATGCAATACTTAGAACCCTGGCTGTGTAAAGGCTTCAGCCATCTGATGTGCAGAATTCATTATGTAGAAGGTGCTCTGTATATCAAAATAGAATTCTTTTAGATACCGAGTCTGCTCTAAAATCTTTATCCAAACAAGAATCACATCATTTCTACAATAAGATTTATCTTACCATGACATCTAAACTTTCTTATAAGGGAAATGGGCCCTTTCTTATTTCTTTAAAAAGTCTAAAATAATTTTTTTTAAAGATAGTTTCTCAAAGAAATAATTGTAATGCCCTAAGGCAGTGGTTCTCACCCTTGGATGTTCCCCGAGAACGATCTGGCCTGTACAAACATAGATTCCTGGGCCCCATCCCCCAGGTGCATGATCCAGTAGAGTTCTGAGGTAGAGGCTTGAGAATTTGGAACCCACACTTTGAGAACCAGAATTGTATTAAATGTCTGGGAAATTAAAATACATATCTAAATAGCATAAGTCTTCTATTGTTTCCTTCAGGGAGTGTCACTGCCGTTCTCCTTAATATGTTTTCCTAAATCTTCTTAAAGGTGATATCTTTATATAGTTAGTATCTCTTAAACATCTGTCTTCCTGAGTTAGGTGACATTTGGGGAAAAAAAAAATGCTTCTTTCTTGAATAAGTAATCATATTAATTTTAAAAATTTAAGGGAAAACTAGAGTGAATAGATGAAAATAAAAATAAGGCAAACCAATTCAGAAAAGTTCATAAATAAAAGCAAGTATGTAATCAACTACATATTAGACGACCGCATTCCTAAATGTATGGTTTTGTGCAAAGAAACTTACCAAAAAAAGTTATGACTTCTGTGCATTTGCCAAATGTCATCACATGCTTTTTCAATATTTGAGATAAATTTAATTTTAACACACCAGTCACTTGTTCTCTATCATGAATTTCCAATATTAAGATTATGCTACATCTCTCTTGCATTTTAATTTAAAATATAATAAATCATCTACTGATACACTTATTTGCTCTGATATGGAACTACAGGAATTGTAATAAAATAACAAAACAAGCAAGAAAAACTCTCAGTACCATTGATGAAGTTCTCCCCCTATTCCTACCCACCCTCTCGTAGCCCACTTGGGCCACTGCAACAGAAACACTAAAGGCTGGATGGCATATAACCAACAAACCTTTACTCTTCACAGCTCTGACTAAGACAAGGCACCAGCAGATTCCGTGTGTACTGAGGGTCTGAGTTCCAGTTTAAACGGTCTTTTATCTGTGTCCTCATCTGGGAGAGGCATGAGGGAATCTCACAGGGTGTGTTTTTTTCCAATTACATTTTACATTCAATATTATTTTGTAATTAGTTTCGGGTGTACAACGTAGTGGTTTAGAGAATCATATACTTTACAAAGTGCCCCCCTCGATATTTCCAGTACCCACCTGGCATCATATATAGTGATGACAGTGTCACTGACTGTATTTCCTATGCTGTCATTTACATCCCCATGACTATTTTTTAACCACCAGTTTGTACTTCTCATATGCTGGCCACCAGTTCCATTCATGAGGGCTCTGCCCCGTGATCTAATCATCTCCCCAAATCCCCACCTCCTTAATACCACCACACTGGAGGGCAGGTTTCAATCTATGAATTTGGGGAAGACACAAACATTCAGCTTAGAGCACACCTCTTCATCCGGGGTGTGCGATGTGAGAACCAGGTTAGGTTTGGGCCCCTCTCCCAGTTCTCATCCATCTACTGCCACTCTTTACTCTCCAAACCACTGGTCTGACATTTACTGCAGTCATAAAACTTTCTATTTTATGAAATTCGTTTCTCAAAATTTCTAAACCTTCTACTGAAAAAAATATTTAAGAAGCTTTGATTTTGATAATTTGCTTCTATTTTATTTGAAGTACATGAGTTTTTCAAGATATTGTTCCTAAGAAAGATACATGACATGTTCTGTATTTCAGAAAAATACATGATAATTTTCCTTTAACATTTACATGAATAATTTTCCTTTCTTCTTTATTGATCTTTTGGAAAGTGACTGAAATCACATAGTAAAATATGAAAGCACATAGAATTATAAAAAATCATTTTTTCTTCCCATACATATGCTCCAGTCCTCTTCTCCTATAGCTATTCCCATATCCCACCTGTATGACTGCATCTCTCTTTTTTAAAGACTAAATTACATTTCATTTTTTAAATCTATCATAATAATCAATTATTTCCCTATTAATGGCATTTTGGCTCTCCCTACATTATGGTACCATAAACTATGTGTAATGCATACTCTTTTGTTTATATGCGTTAGTATATCTGAGGATTAATTCCTACGTGTGAAACAGCTGATTCAAAGCTCATGTGCATTTGAAATATTGATATATGTTGTCCAATTGCCCTTCGAGGACATACAAATAACTGCACCTCCTATTGGAGTACTGAAATACCTTTTTCTCCATACCTCAGTCAATGCTGTGAATTATCAAACTTAATCACCTTTATCAGAATAAAAT
Source organism: Miniopterus natalensis (assembly GCF_054644295.1). Taxonomy (NCBI): domain Eukaryota; kingdom Metazoa; phylum Chordata; class Mammalia; order Chiroptera; family Miniopteridae; genus Miniopterus; species Miniopterus natalensis. Next base: position 41,380,868 of record NC_142082.1, read on the forward strand.
TTTTTTAAAATTTCATTTGCATTTAACCGATTTAATTTGTGTGGAAATTCTTTATTTTGCATGGTTAAGAATGAGTATTTTTTTCATATAGGTAAAAGCCCCTTATAATTTTTTCTGATTTAGGAGTCATGTACTTTGCCCACGTTTCTATTAGATTTTTGGTGTTTTTCTAATTTCTTTAAGGAAGTACTTCATTTGGGGGAGGGAAGTCCCTCTGTGATATATGCTGTGCATGTTTTATCCTCAGTGTGGTCATGTACTTATAGCTTCCTTATGGAATGTATTACTCTGCAAAGAAGACTGAAATTTCCCAGATAACAGTAATGTGACATTTTCTTTCACTATGACTAACTTTTTATTCTTTATTTCTCTCTCTCTCTCAGTCTCTTTCCCCGACCCACCCCCGCCCCTCATACACACATATAATACACATATTAGCCAATATAAAACAGTAAGATTCTATTTGTTTTCTCCCAACCTTTATATTCAAAATTACTCTCCATGAAGCATCCTGATTTTGTCAGTCTTTGCTTGATTCCTCCAATGACTTCTCAAAGAACCTAGAATAAAATCCAAACTTTTTCCCTGGCCTATGTGGTCTGACTCTTGCCCCATCTACAGCCTCATCCAGACAATCTTCCTGCATCACTCTGTTCCACACATGCTGATTTCCCTTCTGTTCCTCAGACATATGAGGCATGATATTCTCTCTACTTGGGAAAAATCAGATCTTTCCACATTTTCCGTTTAAATGTGATTTCTCCAGAAAGCTTGTCCCTGGAGACTTAATCTAGCATAGCCTCATCACTCCTTGTCTGGAACATCAGCTCCAGAACACAAACTTGCCACCTCATTCATCACCAAGAACACTATTTGTGATGGTTAATTTGATGTGTCAACTTGGCTAGGCTATGGTACCCAGCAGTTTCATCAAACACTAGTGCAGATGTTGCGGTGAAGGTGTTTTTAAGATGTGATCAACATTTAAAACAGTAGACTTAGAGTAAAGCAGTCTATCTCCATGATGTGGGTAGGTCTCACCCAATCAGTTGAAGGCCTTGAAAGAAAAGACTGAGGCCCCTGGAAGAGGCAGAAATTCTACCTCTAGACTGCCTTTGAGCTCAAGACTGCAACATTGGCTGCTGCTGGAATTTCCATCCTGTCAGTCTGCCCTGAAGATTTCAGACTTGCCAGTTCCCTGCAGTGACATGAACCAATTCCTTACCTCCCTTCTCTCCATACACACACACACACACACACACACACCACATTATATGCCATTCTCATAGCAAGCCCTCTAACAGCAGGTGTCCTATTTAGGCTATGGTTCTTTCTACCACAAAAAAATCACTACACTGCTAACCTCTGAAAAAACGTATCCCAGTTTGAGGAGCATGACTCCAAATTAGATGGCAATGACTCAATTCCAAACCAATAGCATCACACGTTTTTTACTACTTTGCAATACTCCTTATATTTAAATATCCCATGCTCACTAAAAGGAAATATTAATTTTGTTTGATACAAAATAAGTTAAATGTATTATTCTAAAATGCTGTTTATCTACTGATCCAATATGCCTAAAAATGCCTAGATTCTGTCTAGAATAATCCAAAAGAGGAACAATATTTCATATATATCCATCATTATCATCTCATACTTAATTTACATAAAAATTATATTAAAGTGTTTACATCATCACACATCAGATATTAATGCCTGCCCAACTAGCAAAGAGTCTTCTGTTTATTAGGAAGGAGGCCCTTTCTTGCTGTCAGACCTGCACAGAATGGAGCAAAAAAATGGTACAACTTTGTACCAGTTCAGGCACACACTGGCCGAAGCTGATAGAGAAGACTCAACAATTATATAGAATTTCTTTAAAATAACCTTTTAATTATGATAATATAGACATGTTATAAAAAATTAAGTATATAGTGTATAGAGAGCAAAATTTTATTTCTCTTTTTCCCTTCTCCCAACCATTGTTTAGAGTTTTGCACTTTATAAAATGAACTGTCATTCAAGGGGCTTTCCAATTTGAGATTCATTTATTTCACAATTCTAAGGCATTTGTGTTTATTACCTAACACCTCAAAGATTTATCACGTACTCTTTCTGGCTGCCATTACATATAATACTGATTAAAGATAAAACTTTGAAATACTCAAAAAAAATTTTTTGCATTCATCTATCTCTCCAGGAAAACAAACCAAAAAATTAAAACATTTCCTTATTTCATTATAGTCATGAGAAAATGAGATCTGCAGAACAATGAAATATATAATTATATTAATCATGGAAGTCAAAACATGAAGGTCAATGTACTTCAAATATTACATTCAGTAATACAGTGCAAGTAATTTCAAATCAGACTTTGGAAACCCATTTCAACAGTACCTAACAAATGTTATTTATTTGTTTTGAAGGATGCATCAGAAAATAAGAATTTTGATGGCTACACAATAAAATATACTGATAACTGATGAGCTGTTCTTATAAAATAAATGAAACTATACTGAAGTCTATTTGAAGAAGAAAGCATTATGAACAAGTGACTGCTCACTTTCATCTCTCTTCCAGCATTTTATTTTAAAATATAATGAATCATTCACTGATGAATTTATATGCTATGATATGGAAATAAAGGAACCAGACTAAGGAAAAAAATGCATGCTGCCTTTATAGTTTAGCAAAACACCTATTTTACTGAAAAGGCAATCATTTTTCAGATGTAAGCTCAACATGAAAATAAAAGATAAAAAAGGTATTGCTCAAACTAGAGGAAGAACCGGTATCCTAGAGGCCTTGAAGACTGCTGCTCTTTTGCAGTTAACACAATCTGGAAGTTAACAAGTCTATGGAACTGTGATGAAATCTGTACCCCCAAAGACATAACTTCTGTGCCAAACAGATGGGAAAAGGTCCTTTAGGTTTCCACTCCAGTGAACTTTTATCTTGCTAAATTTTTTTCAATCTTTCTCTACACACATCCCTAATGGAACCAAGTAACAAGTTAAAAATAGTGTATGTGTACTGTGTCAGTCTGGCGAGAAACCGAGTAGTTAGACACATGGTGAGGGCTGGTGTTCAACCTAATTCTGTCCTAGGGATTCTGTTTACAGTACGTATTTCCTTTGGGAATTTCAGGTGTGGAGAGAAATGTCTATAAGTGCAGCAGCCTTAAAATTGTCATGTCACCAAAAACAATTTGTGGTATGATGTACTGAAATTTAGCATGGCTTCAGAGATTTATTTCCAGTGATGAGCTCAAAGATGCTGTAGCCAGTGATTGACTACTCCCAAACTGCTGCTTGGGAGTACAATGTCTTTCTTTTCTCTCTATGGTGCTTGATCTTTGTATCTTAGCTTTTAGTTCTCTCTTGAGAAAACTGATGTCTTGCCTGGGTACAAACAGACAAAGATTCTCCACAACTGGAGTAGTTGATAAACTGCCTATTAAGACATAATTTCTCAAATTATAACCTCAATGAAGTAATCACTTCAAATACTAATAAGGGACTCTCTTCTACTCCCAAATCAAAATCCCTATTGTTCATTTTTACTAACTCATAAACAAACTTCACATGTCTTTGTTTTCTAATGGAAGACTTCTGATCCATGATAGAACCCATTCAATGCAGAGAGAAGTTCAGTACAACCAGGGCTCATGCCTACTGAAGTAAATGTGCACACATTGTTTAATAATAAGATTTAACAATTGTTGAATGTCTACTATGTGATCACTAGTATTCTAAATTGTTTATGTGAATAACTTATTTAATTTTAAAATATGAGGTAGGTATATTTTCAGCCATGTTTTAAAGATAGGAAACTGATATCATTAGAAGTAAATGAATGTGCCTGAATTCACATCACTAGTAAGTGCCTAATCTTGACTAAGAACCCTGGCAGTCTGGCTCCTGAACCTCTGTTCCTAACCACTGGGTTTTATTTACCGGCTTTCTGAATGAATAGCTAGACTATAATAAAGGAGGGAAGGCATAATATTATGTATTCAGGATACAGCCATGAAACTCAAGTGAAAGAGAATGTTGAGAAGAGAAAAGACCATCTGAAAGGTTACACACAAACAAAAATAATACAGTTAATAGACCACCAAACTTGGAGCATTTCATTCAAGAATTGCCTCTTCTGTTTCTTACTTCCAAGTCTGCTGATTAAATTTCCATTCAAACTTAAAGATTATGCAAACTATCATACTTGTAATTATTTTATCAGTGTTCATATCAGTATTCTGCATCCTAATCTACATAAGAGATGGTTCGTGTCTGCTTTGTCCATCACTGTACCCCATGAGCCATCTCTTTGTAGATTAGGATGCAGAAAACCTTGAGATGGATACGAAGTTGAGTAAGACACTGCCTCCAGGTATCTCCTGCAGGTATCTCCTCTGCATCCTAATGTACATGAGATGGCTCATGTCTGTTTTCTCCATCACTGTACCCCAGGGTATGTGGTAGAACAGATACCTGACAATACTATTTTTCTTCTGCCTTAGTATATTTTTGTATTTATTATGTTTTATTGTAGCATATTCAAGTATATACAAATACAGAGAATAAACACCCCTGTATCCATAATACAGCCTCCATGATTATCCACACATACACACACACACACACACACACACAAAACTTATTTTATATATAGTATAGCTCTCTTTCCCCCATCTGATGAATTATTTTAAATCAAATGCCAGCAATATCACCTCATCTATAAGTATTTCAGAGAAGTTATTTTAAATTAATAAATCAAGACCCATATTACATATTAGCTCTTTATCAAATACTTTTCAAATTCCCTCAATCAAATGAGATTTGCCCCTTGTGATTCTTATATATCACAGAGTTCACAGATTATGAACATGTTTTGCTGTGTATATTTATGAACATGTTTTCTATCCATTTTTAGATTCTAAGCTCAAAGGTGGAGACAATGTCCTACTCACCTTTGTATCCCTCTCAAGGTTTTCTGCAGTGTCTTGAACACTGAATCTAGTTTTCTGTCTTCTACCACCACTTCCAAATAAATGTAAAGGATGTTAAAGTAGAATTCTCTCTGTTTCCCTTTCAGCTGAGAACAAGACAATGGATGGCATTCCAAACTGAGGTGCTGGGCAGGAAAAGCAGATGGCTAAAAATGGGTTTTAAGTCCCTCATCTTGACATCCACCTTAATTGTATAAAAAGACTGAGGTCAAAGAGGCCAAAGGAAGGAATTTCTTTGAAAAAACTGGTGGACTGCTGTGGCATTCCCCCACTCATTTGTCCTAAGTGAGAGAGGCTTTGAGGGATCCTTGGAGTGTGAAGGATTAAAAGGGCTGGTAGTTGATCCATGTCTAAGAAAATATAAGGCAGCCCATTCTTGTACCTGTAGTTCCCTGGCTATTGTTAGAGTAAAGAGAGGCAGCTGCACTGGGTGTAGGCTGTCCTTCCACCGAAGCAGGAGAGGGAAGCAAAGTTTCTGTAGTCTAGAGTGAACCATGCAGAAGAAAAAGACACCTCCAGAAAAATCTCAGCAGAAAGAGGTCAGAGGTTTACCATGCGATGGACAAGTATGGGGGAGAGGCATTGAGCACAAAAAGCCTTACAACATCATCAGCTTTTATTACCTGCCAAGCTAGGAAGCATTAATGAGAGACACAAAATTATCAGTCAGAGATCTTTCCTTTATCATACTCCTTCTCTCTCACTTCTTTTCCATCACACCTCCAGCTCCAAAGTTGGAGAATCAGAAACACTGGAGGACAAGGGGAGCAAGAGAATGTCACATGGACCTGAGGTTGTTCAATCCCCACTATAAGCCTCCTAGGCAGAGGCACTACTAACTGGGGAGGGGAGCAGGAAGTACTTTAAGTGAAGTTTGAGTTGTAAGTTGGACTAGACCATTTCATTACTGCATTTAGACTTTTTATGGGACTGAATTTGATTACTGAATTGGGATTGTTTAAGGAACTAATAATAAAAGATCATTCAGACACTAATATAGTAGTCCCCCTTACCCATAGGGGATACATTCCAAGACCCCCAGTAGATGCCTGAAAGCATGGATAGTACCAAAGCCTATGTATATTGTTTTTCCTGTATATATATATATACCTATGAAAAAATTTAATTTATAAATTAGGCACTGTAAGAGATTAAGGACAGTAACTAATAATAAAATAGAACAATTTTAACAATATACTGTAAGGTATATGACGTGGTTTGTCTCTCAAAATATCTAGAATATTGCACTTAATATTTCCAGATTGTGGTTGACCTTGTATAACTGAAAGTGTAGGAAATAAAACATGGATAAGAGGTTTCTATAGTAGTGACCAAAACATTCTGAGAATTGGCCAAGATTTCATTCTAGTGACAAGGTAAAAGCCGTCTTCTGAGTGGTTTAATGAAACAGTTTCTACTTTCACCTTTCTGAGTCCAGTTCCCTGAATGTAATGATAACATGATTAACAAGAAACAATGACTAGTAAGCCAGTGAGCCAATTAGGAAAGATTCAGAAGAAACTTTTCAGTTAAGCAGAGAGATAGCATGCAATTATTGCCAAATTAATGGAGCGTTTTTAGAAGAGACCAAAATGTATGTATTGACCTGAGAAAGATGTCTATTTTCCTGAACTTTAAAACATGTCTGGGATATCAGAGCTTGGAGTAAAGTTAATAAAATTTGCATCCCCTTGCTACCATCTACCATGTTATTTTCTACAGAGTGGAACTATGGGGTAACTACTTCAGGCACTACTATTTACATAAGAATTATCTGCCAAGCAAGTTTACTAGAGCAAGGCAGAAAGAGGTAACACCCAGTCAAGAATTTTGCAAATTTTATACTAATTACAAACCTGATACACCAGCCTTCCCTGCATCATCCTGTTGGACCTAGAAGGTATATTCTATGATATGGTATTCAACAGAATCTTATAATATATTTAAAGCCACACTTTTTATTTCTGTCCCAAAATCAACAGAAATGTTTCAGGTCTTCCCTTACTGATAATCATAAAGGCAAATCTTTTTTTTTTAATCCTCACCTGAGGATATTTTTCCATTGTTTTTCAACAAGAGTGGAAGGGGGAGAGAGAAACATCAGCGTGAGAGACAAATGCCTCCAGCATGCTCCCTGACAGGGGCCGGGGATCAAGCCTAGAACCAAGGTATGCACCCTGGACCGAAATCAAGACAGTCGGAGACCCTTTAGTCCAAGGGAGAGACGCTCTAACCACTGAGCAAACAGAACAGGGCATTAAGGCAGATTTTTGACCTTAGGCAGATTTTAGCCACCCAACCCAGGTGTTTCATCTGTGATAAAGACAATCATACCTAATATGTCTTTAACCCAGAACACATGAGCTTCTTAGAGTTCTTTAAGACTCTGGTTTCACAAAGATGTCTATGGAAGTGCGTATAACAAGACATGAAGAACCCTAGGTCAAGTCGGAAAAAAAAAATCAGCATCCAGAGTCAGCACAGGTAGAGACTTTTCTGTCATCTTATTTCTTCTCATCTTTCAGGTACTCAATTTCATTTTGGACCCAAATATTACCCATCAAAATGTTATCACCAGGCCACATCCCAAATTCCTAAATGTCTTAACATTCTCGCTAACACTTGTAAAAAATAAAAATTACTTTTCCTCAGAGTATTAGTGTCTTTTAAAAATTACCAATAGGTATTCGATATTAATCAGTCTTGGCCTCTCAAATAATACAGGAACTCTGTTATAAAAGAAATTGCAGTAAAGAAGAACAAAGAAGATACATAGCATATAAATGCACCAAGTATTACAGGTGTCCTGATGGATTTTGATGTTACAATAAAAATACGAATGAGGGGATTCATTCTACTGGGACACAAGATAAATGCAGGAGTTTGGCAAAGCTGTATATATAGGCACATGGAGAAAATTACTCAGTTGAAAATTCTTCCATTAGTGGTGGGAGTTTCAAGGTCCACAGTAGATTGCTACCATAGAATAAAAGTGGGGCCCATGTCCTAATCACACCTTTAAAAGCACCCTCCAATTCTGAACCAAATAAGATAGGCCATAGGTATAATAACAATGATGATTATTAGAAAGGTAGAGTTCAACAATATTAGAAACCTGATTGAATAAGTAGAAATTGCAAGAGTGAAAAAAACAGAAATAGAAAACAGAATGGTGTTTAAGCCACAAACATAATGCCTTTGCACAGACGACATAGGAAAAGCAACTAGTTGCTACATTAATGAAACTCAAAAGGATTCTGAGGCCTGATTGTTTTTAAAACGTAACCCATAACACTTGGAAAGTAGGCCAGGTGTTTTAAAAAAATATAATTGAATGCAGCAAGGTCAGGAAGGAAAATAAAGATCAAAGATGAAGTGGCTTTCCAGAAAGATAGTGAGTAAAAGGGGAGGAAAGAGAGGTTAGAAACAATTATAGCCAGAAATAATGGCATTGTCTGGGTGGAAAGAAAACTGATAATAAATAAGCATAAAATCTCAGCGATTTCTAAGGCTTTACATTTGTATTGATTTCTAAAACTTCAATTCTAATCATTTGAGAAGGATACATTATCACAGGAGTTCAAAAAGAAACACTGCATTGCTAAAGAAGCATTAAGGAACGTTAAATCAAGACGAAGTAGAAATCATGTGGCTTATTAATTTTACTAGGATACTTAACAGCTACTCACTAGTTTAAGAGTTGTTATGGAGGTCATAAATTCCTGGAGATGGAGGGAGATTTACTGGATTATCGGCCTATTAATCAAAAGGGAAAAGGAAGCCCTAGTAATTAAGTAGCTGTCACCTGAACTTCAATGCTCAAAAAGATGAGTACAAACCATCAAGCTATCAATTTGCAATCACCGAGAACTGAGAACAAAGTTGGGGCTGACATGTCTTCCAGAGAATAATTCTGTTTCATGATGAAGGGACAGGAGGGGCAGATAAGAGGGACTTTAAGTGATGCACACTACATGGATTTCAGTAATACATTTTCATCTTAAATAAGAAGTTGTTTGAACTGTTGACCTCAATGTTGCAATAGAGTATACGGTATGCATGCAGTCTTTAAAATCATTCGAATTAAAACACATTTTGTTTCATGAATTAAACATTCCTTATATACAAGAGATATCTGAGATATTTTTATCTACAATCACAAAGGAATTTCACTTCTTTTGATGAGCACAGAGGGGATTTCACCCAATTTTATAGGATTGTCACACTATTGAAACAATCTGTATGGTTCTCCTATTATTCAAGACAGCATGTCTGTGTACATAAATAATCTTATCAATCATCTCCTAAAAAATGCCTTCAGGAGAAGAAGTCTTGCCAAAATAATCCCTTTGCTCTCATAATAGATTATAGACTCAATATTGGCCACCAATTTATCTTATTGGGCATAATTCCTCTAGAATGAACTTGATGAGTATGAAAAAAAAACATAAAAAGAGAAAAGCCTCTATCATCCCCAAATGTGGTATACATTCATTTGATATTCATTTCTTAAAAATTCAGTGGCATTGTTTATCTTAATTGCAGGTCGCTGAAGTGAATATCATATATGAGGGTCTTAGTGCTTTCACACACCAATCACTGTTATGCTTTGTTTTTTTCTCAAGGAAAATGTAGTTAATAATTCAAAAGTGCAATAGCCACCAGGATTTGACTTTATATTGACTCCTTCTTAGATAAACTCAATAGTTCAGTATTGAACCATATCCATTAGTGCTTTGACAACACTATATCAAAAAATTACTATGAAAATAAGAATTGGTTGGAAATTAAATGTAAAAATAGCAATTTCCCCCCCAAAAGTATAAAATAATAATACTCCATAATATTAATATCACTATAATATATTTGCATTAAACATAAATAACTACAAAGCAAATTAAAAATAATAGCTCCCCAGTATATTTTAAGTATATTTGCAGTTTTTACATAACTGTCCAGAAATATTCTATGCAGAACCAATGTCAATGTTTTTTATTTATTCAAATCCTCTGGTAAAATATGTAATATTCTATTTTAACTATTTTTACTCAATAATTATTTGAAGTTATTCCACATTAGCAAATATAAATATGCATAATTTTGGACTGCCACATAATTTTCCATGGTGAATACGCCATATTTAATCACCAGATACGATGGATATTTAGATTTTAGCATTAACTTTGCATTGACAAGAATTCTGTTCTAAATATGTATCAAGAATTGACTGAGTCATGAATGAAATTATAATTTAAATTATATTTTACAAAAGGCAAAGTCCACATGAGTGTTTACTCAAGATCAAATAGAAAAGCGACATCACACAATCTGCTTACTTTGGAGCATTAGGGAGTCAAGTTTGGGGAGAACCAAATGAGATACTGTTTGTGAAACCTTATCTAACTGTTAGAAAACAATCAGGGCTGAAAAAATGTTCATTTTGGAAGTAACCCAGAGAGGGTGGTCAGGAGCCAGTGTGTGAGGCAACCCAAGGGGCGTGGGAGTAGGCTGAGGACCCATGAGATAGGAACGAAAGAGAAGAAATATGCTTAGGGAAGGGGAAAGGTCAATTAACATGATGAGGAGAAAGGTTGTTTGAGAAAAGATTAAGGCAAAGTGAAAGCTGATGGCAGAAGACTGGAGTGGCACAGCACACTTGAAAGTGGCTAGCAGACAGCAGTGTCTGAGAATAATGACAATCACTCTCTTTATCAAAAATGTGGACACTTTCTTTGAAGAACTCTTGCTAAAGATGATCTATCTTTATTCATAAACTGTGCATGAGGTCATAAAAAACATATTATGTAAAAGAAAATATATTCTTCGTGTTGAAAATACCATCCCTCTAAAAAGTTTTTTCAAATCATTGATATCTCCAACAATACCTCCTATTATACAAACCTCAGACCACATAGCCAGAGAGGAATGGGACAAAATGAAACAAAGGTTCTTACAGCTCTAGAATCCAATGATATAACATAATGTAATATATCAAATCTATTTTATATACTAAATATTTCATCAATCATCACGAGATTCCCATTAGCAACTGTAGAAAACTCGTTAATACACAAAAGAGCAATTCCAGTTTGAACAGTGTGAAAAGAGAAAACGTAAGTCAAAATAGAATTTAATTGCTAGATCTAAGTGGCAGAAACTTGACTGACACCATAATACTGCATGCGAAATACTATGCATACTGTGACTGCTTCCAGTAAAGGCAAGAAGGATATATTAATAAAACACATTCCAACATCCAAAGAGCATGATGAAAAAAAGAGCACTAGCCACGCCAGCCAAATATTTTATTTAAATTATAGTTCCTTTCTTCAATAATTTTTCTATGAAATCTAAGAAGCTCTTTGAGATACTCAAATATAAACTACAAATTAATTATTTAAAAATCAGGAATGGTTATGATCACCCAGAAATATGTAAATGGTTTTTATTATATAAATTTATATTAAAATTAATTACAGCACATTTTTTAAAAATTTATCTTTATTGTTGAAAGTATTACTGATGTCCCCTTCCCCCCCATTAATCCCCTCCATCCTACATGCCACCCTCCACCCCCACCCCAGCCTTCGCCACACTACTGTTTATCAGAGCAATTTTCTTTACCAAATGACATTTCAAATGAACTCATCACTCTTGTGGTAACTAAACCACCTGTCTTCACAGGGAATAGGCATGTTTGTAAATCAGAAAGCTCTTTTTGCACATTGCTAAAAATAAAATACACTTAAACATCCAAATCTGAACACAACACAAGCTGACATTCTATAATAATCACCAGCATTGGAAAATCAAAGGACTAATTCCCAGCCAATTCTATTGACCATGGTTATATATTACAGAGGGAGAAATTTAGACTTTCTCAAGCTCAGGGGATTACTTGGGAGCACAATCAGTTATAAGAAGCAAAAGAAAATAACCTGTCAAAGAAATTCTAGACAGTGAGGTAAAAAAGGTAAAAGTTAAATTTCACTCCTGAGTTTGAGGAACAATTGACAACACATGAATAAACAATGCTTCAAAGAGACATCCATGAAAGTGCCCCCACTCTTACATAGACACACACTCTTACACACACACATACTCAGACACATTTGTAGGCTAATCATATGAGTAATGCTGACTCACAAATCCATATATCAATGAATCTTGGCATAGGTATTCACATTCCACCAAATTCCCTCACTTCCTAATCTTCATAAAGTTAAATTTAAAAAAATAAGATATTTGATAACAGATTAGATAGAAGGCAAGTGATACATGACTGAAAAAAGTAAAATTTGGGGGTAAGTCATAGATAGGTAGAAAATAAGAGAGAACTTTGAAAACACCACAGAATGCTATTATATTTCTAAAATGTCAAAAGGATCACATTTAATTTTAACACACTAAAGAGAAGGAATTAATTTATACTCTAACCTGTATGGCAAAGTTAAACTGGAGTAATCCACTGAAGATCTAGAAAAAGAAAGCTAGGATGAAAGTAGCCATTATGTGTTCACAGACCATTGCACATAAAATACCTTTTTACTATATCTTCTCCATTCCAGCATGGCAGTCCATCAGCAGCGGCTATGTCATTAACACAGAGCTGATTGGCCAGGCCTCCATAAAATGTCCTGTGCAGCCGAAGGCTGTTGATAAATTCTCTGAATGGAAAAAAAGACAAAGAAAATGATTAAAACCAAAAACCCCTACCAAATGCCAATATAAATGGCATGATTTGTTAAATAAAATGTTTAGGATGCAACTTTTTTGTTTTCTCTACCTATTTTTATATATTTTCAATACTTTTCTAACAAGATAAATACAATGTTTTTGTTTTGGGGGGGCTTTTTTGCTTTGTTTTTAATCTTGTTTTTTTAATCCTCACCTGAGGATATTTTTTTCATTGCTTTTCAGAGAGAGTGGAAGGGAAAGAGAGAGAAACATCAATGTGAGAGAGACATCAATTGGTTGCCTCTTACACATGCCCCAGGGTCAGGGATCAACCCTGCAACCGAGGTACCTGTCCTTGACCAGAATAGAACCTGGGACCTCTCAGTCCGAGGGCCAATGCTCTAACCACTGAGCCAAACTGGCCAGGGCAATACTACATTTTATTTTGAAAAGAACATTAGTATTTAAATTTTTGCTTTGAATAAAAGTTTTTACTTGGTATGAATCTTATATAACTCCAGATCCAAGAAATTGTGAATGGAACACACACACACACACACACACACACACACACACCCTCCCTTAGCCTCCCTAAAAACTCTCACTAGCTGCTGGCATCAAAACCACAGTGATAACTAATTACTTCATTTTCCATATAGAAATGTCAGATTCTTATAACATGCCAATTATTTGCTTACTGTTTAAAAGTTTAGTAGACTTAGGATTTTTCCATCTGGGTCTTCTCTTTGATGTGTAAGAACATAAAGTATTATGTTTTTACTGAATATAAAAAAACCAGATATGCTACATATTTCAGAAGCTTGAAAATAAAAGTTATTGTAAGGAATACTATTTAGCATATTAACTAAGTTTTTTTCCCCTCTCACTCTACTCTCTTCCTCTATCAAGTACAGAAAGGAATAATTCAACACAAAAGCAGTTTGGATTTTTAGTTTAGAAAGTTGAGAATTTTGAGTTTTAAACCCAGGGCTATCAGGTTCCAAGAACTTGGTTATAGCAATTCAAAAGACCAAGTCCTAAAGACTTTAGTTTTGAATTTTTTTTTTTACATAAAATGTTTTAGAAAAAAAATGAAAAGCTGCTAGATTGATTCAGAGGAAATAATTTCTGGGTTAGAAGGGAGGGCTAGGAAAAGGAAAACTTAGATATCAGTCATTTGTCAAAGGATATGAAACATTCTTGAGTATTGAGCCCTGCATTGGCCCTAGGAATTCACAGCTAAATAAGACAGTTCCTGCCTTCTAAGAATGCACATCCTGGGGAAAATCCACAGTAATACTATGAGATTACTAGTGCCACATTTGAAGGACAGAGAAGGAATCAGGAAATATTTATAAAACAAGGTAACATTTTAGTGTTCTATGCATTGTCCCCTGCACAGAAAGGTCACAGGTTTGATTCCTGGTCAGGGCACATACCCAGGTTTCAGGCTTGATCCTCAGTTGGGCACCTACAGGACACAGCCAACCGATGTAGACTCAGACACAGTTTAGTTTAACCAGCAGATAATGTGTTTATGGGAATTATGGTGGAAGGTAGGAAGAGTCCAGATTATAATCAGCCTTACGGTTCATCATGAGATGTTTTGGTTTTATTTAGAAGGCAATGGGAGCCATTAAGTTTTCCAACAAGCATGTGACTTAATCATCATGGCAATATTTTGGAAGCAGAAAGCTGTGAAGTCATTTAGGGGGCTGCAACCAAGGTTCAAGGGAAGAAAATTCAAGGATGTGAAAGGAAAAAAAAGCCTGCCAGTGGGTATCATGAAAAGTGATCGGTGGGAAAGACATCAGGAATCTATAATTGACAGGTGAAGTAAAAGTTTTAAGATAACTTCTAATTTTCTCCCCTTGCCCCCAATACTTCCTAATGACTGAGGAGGTTGTGTTCACTGAGATAAGAAATAAAGAAGGGAGGTATCACCTTCCCAATGTGACACACTATACTTTCCCTGCTCAATACTGTCATCTTTCCATGGCACATATAACTTTGTATTTGAGTATGTAATGTACTTATTTATTAAGTTTTATCGTTCTCTTATCTGTCTCTCTTCTCTGGAGTAAAAGACTCAGGCAGTCAGGATTTGTTTGTTTGTTTTGCTCACCACTATAGATCTTAAAGCAGCAGTGCAGGCATATAGGAGACTCATTAAATAGTTATTGAATTAACAAATGAGTGAAAAGTAATTTATTAATTCTATTCTCAACATATTCTATTTGAAATTTCTTTGGTACAGTCAGAAAGAGAAACCAAGTAGAATGATACTTTCAAACTTAATAAAAGTAACATCTGGGGATCTCCCCAAAATGCAGATTTGGGTTCAATAGATGTGGGGTGGGACCCTACGTTTCAAGGAATCACTCAGATGACGTTGATGCTACTGGTACAAGACCATGAATACATTTGCATGTGGGCATGTGACCTTGGAACTCAGTGTACTAGACATGTGATGTGAGATTCATGATCTATAGAGGTGGTAACTGAAGTCATGAAAATAGATGAAATCTCTCAGGCAAATAATATGCAGTCAGAAAAAGCAAAGGGGACTCAGAAAGAGCAAAGGAAGAAAAACTATAATGTTAGAGAGCAGTGCAAACTAAAAAAAAAATGAGGGCATCTGAAGTTAAAGAGTTCTCCATAGTGTCAACTGCCATTATGAGCAGTTAACTAAAATACTGAATATGTCCTTTATATGTGGTGACCACATTGTTATGGACTAAACTGTGTCCCCCTAAAATTTGTATGTTGAAGCCCTAACTCTCAATGTGACTATATTTGGAGATGGGGCCTTTAAAGAGGTAATTAAGCTTCAATGAGGTCATACGGAAGGGCCTACTCTGATATGACTGGTGTCCTAATAAGGAGAGAAAGGTGTCAAGGGTACAGGTACACAGAGAAAAGGCCATGTGAAGACACAATGAGAAGGGGGCCCTCTGCAAGACAAGGAGGAACCTCAGGAGAAATCAAACCTGCCAACATCTTGATCTTGGACTTCTAGCCTCAAATAACTGTGAGAAAATTAATTTCTGTTGTTTAAGCCTCTAAGTCTGTGTTGTTTTGCTATGGCAGGCCAAGCAAACGAATATAATAATTAAAGCATTTGAAGTAGGGTAATAGACTTTATATTTGTAGTACGATGCACATTAAATAGAGGGTGAGAAACTGGAAATGGAGAATCCCCAAAAGGAAGGCTCAGGGAGTTTTGTGTGGGCCTATGCTTGTTTGATAAGGAAGAGGTTCGAGGAGATTTGTGTGTGAGCGAAAGGGAAGGAGGAACCAAGGGTATGCTGCTACAAGCTTGTTCCCAAACATCCCAATTTTCTGCCTTCTGGGCACAAAGCCCTTTTGAGATTCTTTGTTATGTGACTTTCTCTGAGTTCTACTAAATGTATGCAGAAGCGACGTATGTTTTTTCCAAGGCTTCAGCTTTATGGACCAATGTGGCTTTGCCACCTTCTGTTCCCCTCCTGTGATGACAGGGAGTATTTCACATGTTGACGGCTCTGTCATTCCAGGGCTTAAAGCCAGGACAACTTGAACAGTGCCCCCAGCTGGTCTAAAATGGGCACAGGTTGCTAACACAAATTTTTTTTGTCCTAAACTAGTGATAGGCTGGGGTTGTTTGCTACCGCATCATAATTTAGCCTCTTAATTGACGCAAAGATAATAAAAGTAAATTCATAATTGACAGATCGCAAATGCTGAAAAGAAGAGAAAGAAGAATGACTGAAAGCAGATAGGGTGGTTAGCTTTGGGGCAAATTCTCTGAGACTAAAATAATGGAAGAAGTCTGTGAATATGGAGATCAGGTTGGGCTTGTGAGGACAGAAATTTCAGGGGAGATCCTACTTTGGACTCCATATTCTGTTTGGCAGTTTTTAGGTCACAGAAATTAAGAGTCGTATTGCAAAAAGGGGTTGCATGAAGGCCCAGGGGGATCTACGTTGGATACAGAAAATAATAATTGCAGAAAATAAAGAAGTTAAAACAATAGTAGCCATAGTGAGGTCAAGATTTATCTACCACCACAGAGCCAATTAATGCTGCTCCTATTACAAGAATCCACACTTCAGTTCCCAGCTCAATGCTTGGTCTACTACACACCATGCCTCCTTTGCCAGTTTTACATGAAATGTCTCGATGAATAAAACATTATATTCTTTGGATTGCCCAGAATTTAGGTTGCTGGGAAGGTGACTATATCATTACAATTACTTTTCTATGGTCATGAGAATATTTCCAGTTAAAATTAAGAGCATAACAAATTCAGGGAAATGTTAGAAGTTTCAGCTAATTATCCTTGAGGGACTGTGTTACACATGCCAGTTGCTCATCTTGGTCTTAAAACATATCTAGAATACAGAAATCAAATATAATTACTAAGAGCAACAGTTTTTAAATTTTTTTTAAAAAACACAAGAAAAGTTTCCTTGTCAGAATATTCACAGCCAATATGTCAGGGCCATATACAGATTCATAATTTCTTATTTGGGCTTGCAACAGTCTAACAAACGATATCCATGCCTCTAGTTTTGCCCACTCACCTACCTTTCACTGAACACCCCACACTGTTACAAGAATTAGCTTTGGAAATCAGCCATATCAGGGTTCCTGCTTTAAAATCCTAACAAGTCACATCAAATGTCTCACCATGGTGTATAATCTCTATACTCTTTGCCTCTAGCATCCTATGACAGTCCCCTACCCTCCACTCACACGCAGCCAAAAACCACACCCTTCTATTGTGTGAGATATCTCAGTGTTACCTGGGTAAGATTCCAAGTTTAGCACCTGCAGTTTCCTCTACCCAGAGCTGCCTTCTCCTCCCCCACTCTCCCGGCCTCGAACAACAGGTCATGATCCAGCTGAAACCTCATCTCCTCTCGAACCCCTGCCCGACCAGCCTGTGCAGCTTTTGTTGGTGCATCCTGTTTCCCACGCAGCACTGAGCCTCGGTTTTACAGCCCTGCCTATGTGGAATTATAATTCCTCTGTTTGCATCTCTGCCTCCCTGATTAGAGGGTGTGTTCCCTAAAGGCAAAGTCATGTCTTCTTTATACCCCCAGGGTTTGGATCAAAGTTTGGTATCCAACAAGCACTCAACAAATTCTGGTTGAACTGGGCCAGATGCAGGGATATTTTTTAACAGCTTCCAGCATTAGAAATTTCTACAAGAAATACATATTTTAAAATGATAATTTAAAGTTCTTAAAGAACACAGTTGACTTGGGAAACTTTAAATTCAGAGACCTATTCCTAGACTGTGGAGACATAACAGGGAAATCTTCCTGGTACATTGCATTAAAATTGGAAGAAATCTAAACGGCAGGATTAAACTGTGACAGATTTTACTAAATAGGCTCCAGACAGATTATATATATATGATGCTGAAATTAATATGTAGTGACACATTAATATTTAGTCATACTGCTTTGTAGGATAGCTATCATAATTAATACATCACACATATACTGTACTGTAAAAAAGAATTAAAAGAGCCTGAGATCCTCTGTCCTAGTAGTTCTCTGTCCTAACTGCACTTTATCATCACCAAGGAAACATGTAAACTGCAAGCCAAGATTTCACCCTCAGACATTCAGATTTGTTGGTCTGGAGTAGGACCCACGCACCTGGGTTTTTCTGGATTTTCCTACCTACAGGATCCTAATGTGCAGCCAGGGTTGAGAACCAGTGATTTAGTTCAACCCTGCTATTTTATAATTAAGGAAAATAAAAATCAGAGAAGTGAAAGGACCTGTGAAAAGTAACTAAGTTATTTAGACAGGCATTTAGTCTAACAAAAGAACTAAGATACTTTTTAAAATTAATTAATTAACTAACTAACTAACTAACTTAAAATGCCAAAACTTAGCAATGTCAGGCTGACATTGGATGTCTGAGAAACCAAATTTGATTGAATCTTCACACAGAAAAATATTTTCATCTGTTTTTAAATATCTACAGAAATTATCACACTTTTAAGAGAACACACTTATTAGCAGACTAAAACACTGATAGCTGACTTCTTCCTGCCAAAATCTGCACTTAGAAAGCAATATGTTTAGACAGGATTTACCTGTCTATCTCTACCAGTCTGGATGGTCTGGTGAGCAAAGCAGCGAGTGGGGCAAATTCTGATCCCTGGCTAATGAGCACCTTTGGACACTATGCTAGCACAGCAAAGAGGAAAGAGGCTGCAGCACAATTGCTCATTCATAGCTTATAGCCCTGTTTGCCTTGAGCTTACTAAAGGCAAGAGAGAAACATGGACCAGCATAGTTATTGCTTCATTGCTTCCCATGCCCTTGAGGCCAGCAGTGCCCGAAAGGTCTTCTGATCTATCACATGGCCACAAAAAAAAAAAAAGGAAAGAAAATGCAACTCACCCTGAAGTTGTCCTTTCTTTGTTCCATTGACATAGGAATGCCAGTAAAATTGAGCAATAATTCTGATTTGCTGTACCATTATAATGGACTTTAATTATTTTTTTTAATAATAAAAATATATTTTTCTGAGTAATAAAATAATTAAAAGACAAATGAAGAACAAATTAATATGTGTCCCTCTATAGTGTTTAGATCCCTCCCTCCTGAGGTAACCGACGTTAACAGCCTGGTGTGCTTTCTTCAGCTCCCTCTATGTGGACACCAATAAGTAATGAACACCAGACAGGTAGATATAAGAAGAGACGTAGAGATGGTGTGGTTTTGCAAAACTAGGACCAAACTATACACATACATGAAATTGGCTTTTCTAACTTGACAATACATCACAGTCCCATTTTATATTAATAAATCTCTCTTGCCCTGGCCAGGTGGCTAACTTGATTAGAGCGTCATCCTGATATGCCAAGTTTGCAGGTTCGATCCTCACTCAGGACACATATGAGAATCAACCAATAAATGCATAAATTAGTGGAACAACAAATCAATGTTTTTCTCTCTCTCAAATCAATTTTAAAAAATTTCAGTCTTACCTATTTTTATATAGCTGTATAGTGTTCCATAACCTAGATACAACAACACTAGCATAATCTATGAAAATATTCCACTAAGCTAATTTACACTTTAATTTATATGACTGACGCTTCTCATAGGTATGGTTTGAAGAGCGGTAACCACGTGTTTCAAGCTCTGCTGATCTTCCAGGGGCTGTTTTCACTTAAGCATATGGCTCTGATCTACATTGGACTTTGCATTTCATTTCATTAGATGTTGTTGGAAATAGAGCTATGTTCAAAAGGCGCACCACTCAATCTTATGTCTTCATCTAAAGGGAATTTGTTTCAATTTTAAAACATTTATAAACTGTCACATATTGCACTTCCCTCCCTTTTCCCCACACAATATAAAAGAAACTATTTCTAATTTCAACCAAAGCTAATTTTCTGGAAAAGTGTTGGAGAAGAATCTTGCTTTTCAAAGGCACATTTCTCTGTGGATTGTTGCAGACCACACGTTTCTTTACTTAATGACATGTATTGATTTTTTTTTTACCCCTAAAGTCAGTCCACACATAACATAGAACCCAAATTAAAAGCAGTGCCTTGCACACTGTTTGAAAATATCTGTAGAACAAAGGTCAAATGTGCAGTTTGCTAGTTAATGGCCTGAGGCAAAGTTAAGGTTAATGTGGCGCTAATGAGCAGGCTCACCCCTGCAGAGATGTCTGACCACACTTGTCAAACAGTAGACTTTCAAAATGTCAGTCTCTTGCTCAGCAGAGGAAATGTATAATTACATGTTTCTAGATAAGATCTATTTTCACTTCTATTCTGAGTCCATATCTAATCATTTTCCTTTCTTCTCAACCAAGTCTTTCTATTTGACAAAATATTTTTATAAATTTTTAGAACAGAAAAATATATAGATTGCTATTCTATAGCAATAACAGTTCTCATTGTACATGTTTGAAAATACTTAAATTTATATAGTTAGATTGGCTATGGGGGGGAATGAAATCTTGGCCACTTTCTATACAGACTTCTTGACGTATGGACAATGGGAGGAGAGGGTGATTATGACACTAAGCCATGCAATATAAGGCACCAGGCACCTTCATCACAAATGTAAATGTGTTTCAAGCATATGGCATTCATATTTGATTAAAAAGAAACATGCTATTTTTTCTAGAGTAACTCAGAGAGTCTGCTCTCTGAACCCCACCTGAACTCACTGCTCATTAGGGAAGCTGTGACCTAAGAATCGGCACCATGCTCAAAGAGAAGGATTTTTTTTCTGACTAAATGATTCCAGGTTTTTTGCTCCTCATAGGAAGTCTTCTTGTTCATGTGGCATGATTTCCCCTCATTAGAAGATTTACTGTGCTTCTCAACTATGTTGAAGGAGTTAAGATGGGTGGTAGGTTAGGGAACACCAGGGAAAGCAGTGGGAAGGAGAAATGGAAAGGAGCCCTGGAAATATTCTAATATTCTCAGCTACCCTCTGCAGAGGATTCTTTCTTGACAGGTGCTGCATGTTTAACTCTCTGGTGGTGATTTTATACTAGCCCTGAGCTGGATGTTCATAGCTATCTGTACAATTAGTACAGACACCTCTATTCCTCACTTTTCAATAAACCTCTAAACCCAACACATTACCATTTAATGTCCCAATAAAAAGGACCCTTTCTGAAAGCATCCTCCTCTAAAAAGGGTGATTTAAACCTGATGTCAAGACTGGGTTTTCAAAACCAGCTCTCATCTCGTTTACCCATGTTGTAAAAATGTACCTTAAAATGCATGGACTCTGTTCTCCATTAAAAAAGATTTTAAACAAAGACCTTAATTCATTTATAAAAACAAACACTGAACCAAGTGTCTAATATTTTAAAAAATCAGATAATATGAAGGAAATTGAGCATCCATTCAGAGAGAGATGTGATATAATTTCCCCTACCTCATAATGTTTTGTTTATTTTAATAAAAATATGCAATTATTTGTTCAGTTTTACTAATTCAGGAAGCATGCTATTGGGTTTTCAATAGAACAAAATTTGAGGACATGACTGGTTCAATACCAACAAGGATGTTTAGCCAAATGGAATATTTACAAGTCTAATGATTGATTACAATACTGGTCATTCACACAAAAAGTCATTTTGAGTACCTATATTTTGAAATTCAGCATTTTAGATCAAATCTTGATAGGTATTCTTTCTCTCTTTTTTTTTGCCAGTTATTGATATTTATTCTGTGGTTGCTAACATTTTAACTATAAATTCCATGACTTAGAGGACAAGAGAACATACTTTGGATAATATTCTCTTCTCTCAGCACTAGCAGAACATTCATAAAATACTTTCCCTTTAATACTCTGCCAATAAAAGGGCTTCTCCCTCATTCCTTCCTTTTCATTTTGTGATTTCAATCAGCTATTCCTGGTTACCTCTATTCATGAACATATCTGGTTGATGGACTGTATGTGCTGGTACAAATTGTTCCCCCTTGCATTTCCAGTTACTGCTTATCTCTCAGTGCTAATGTTTGTGTCCCTGGACTCTGGGCCATGATATCTGTAATTAATAGAATTTAAAGAAAATGATGTATTTTAGTCTGCAGTTTTATTCCTATTATTCTAGTAAGTCTCATTTTGGGGAGAAAAATACCTTGGGAATGTTACCTGTGACCCAGTTATTATTGCATTCCCAATTTCTAATGGGTAGCATAGCGTATCACTGACTAAGACTGAATAATTTATAATCACTTTTACTCAATTACGACATCAAAATACTTTCCATGTGGTACAAAAGAACGTATCCCTCCATTATGATTATTCGTGCATATGTTTGCTTATATCAGGATTCACTCACACTGCGAAACGTAGACAAACCAAATGCAATGAAGATTATCTGTCCTTTGAGTTTACTCAAGTTGGAGGACCTCAAGTTGCACTGTTCCATTTCTAACAAGATTCTTGCTGAAGGAGGGTGACACCAACACGGCAAAGGGAGTGCCTTTTCCTGTTGATTCTCAAGTCACGAAAGAGATCAAGTCACATTTCTGAGAAGCAAAACTGATACTCTACCTATGTGGGCCTAGACAAAAATAATCATCCAGAAACTACCTTCAAACTTTCATCAGTTGTACTCCCAAGCAAAAGATTCCACTCATGATTCTAGAGATCATAGTGTGCCCTGGAAATGGTTAATGTAAATGTGTGTCTTGCAGTGAAGATGGGAAGGGGGGGGGGGGGGGAAGCATGGCCTTTATCAAATGATTTAATCCACTCTAGAAACACATTTCTCCCATTTTAAGGACAACTGTGGAGAAATTAGCAGCTTTGTCTTTCAACATGCAACTGGATAAAAATAAGAATATCTCTTGGTGCTTCCTACTCCCCATTTTTTCCTATTATCCCTGTACATCCTTTAGACACTTTCAACGCCATCTATAGACTTAAACTAATGGAAATGTTCTTTGCTATGTAAACCAAGAAGAAAGTGCTTGGTACTCTTGCTGTAGACTAAGCACACATGATGCTTCTAAACACAATTAATTTTGCTATTTTAGTAAAAGAAATGAGTCTTACGTATCATCCTGATTTAGGCCCCATAGATTCTGCTAAAAAAAAAAAATCTGAAATAGCTTTATACCCACCTATAAAAATTATTAGTTTCAATATGACTCTACTTTAAATCTTCATTACCTCTTCAAGAAATTAAATGGAAAAAAATAGCTGAATTTGAGGTTCTTTTCAACCCTGCAGATGTCCACTGACTTTTCCAAGAAAAAGAATAGAATATTCACTTTTTGTGAGGGGAAAAAATAGAAAAGAAATAAAACAGACACTCTCAGGTATATTTGACAGGGAGACTTTCATTCATAGTTTGGGATATTGGTGGGGGGATATTTTGAGCCATATATATAGAGAAACCCTATAGTCATGATTACAAATACTACTAAAAAGCTTCTAGCTCATCTGGAAAAGCTGCTACTGGGAAATGAAAGATTTTGGAAAATAAGTTTGAAAACTATCCAATTTAATCATCATTCTTCGTATGGCTGAGAAAATACGTATATGTATATATTTTTAAGTTTTTCTGTGGTGAAAAATTTGAGACTTATTTCTAGTCTCATTAACTTAAAAGTTGACAGCCTCAATATTACAGATGTTGCAAATTAACTTTAAGACCAAAGCATTATAGACCATTAATGTAACTCGAAGAGTTTAGAATAAATGTCATGCTCCCTGAAATAAGCCTATCCTCATTTAAGCAAGCTAGCTATGAGAGTTCTAATTACAGCCAGTGATAGCCGCATACGTGTTTTTTTCTAGAATTTTCAGTAATTGTTACCATCAAAACAAAAAAGTGGATATCCATTGGATACCACACATGGGCACATAGCCACATCTAAGACCAATCACGATTTCAGCTTCTAGTTCATACCAAGTAGTTGAAGCCATCTCTTCTTTCAGCACAAGTAGTATCTAATGTTACTTTAATATTCCATGGTTTGGATTTAGTTTCAGATATTTCATGAAATGTTAATTTTTCCATGAAATATCTAGAAAGTAAGAGCAAACACAGTTTGTAAAGACTTTATTTTTTATATTAGTTTTAAGTGATACAAATTACTTTTCAATGCACAAAATTTTGCATGCATTTGTTTATGAACTTTCTTTTCCTGGGAAGTTTTTATCAAATTCTCAGTGGGATGCTTGACCCACAAAGGTTAAGCACCACTAGCCTAAACTTTTGCCATATGTGTGTTCTGCCTTCTGGCATTCCTTCTTCCTGTGTGCCTGGTTTTTGACCCCCTGGGGTCCTGTTCTTCATTATTCATGTTAAGTTTTGAAGCTGGCCTGCCTGGGAGCTTACATTTCCTCAGTCCTGCTCTGGCCTGGCCTCTAGTCCCCTGACCAAAGCCTGGCCTTGGCCTGCCCTCCCCTCAGTGCCCTCACTACCACCACTCACTAAGCACTGTTTTAAATTAAACAGAATTGCTCCCATTGAAGGGAACACGACCTTTATTTTAGTAAATTAAAGTTACAGATAATAAATAATAGTGGCACCTCAAAGAAGCATTAACTTCCTTTTAGGAAATAAATTGGAAATTGCTTTCTCCAGTCCTATAAATGGCATTAAATTTTTCTCAAAGAGATAACAGTTTCCTGACCTTTGGGTATTTTCATTCACTGAAGATGTATATACATAATTCATCATTAAGTCCAGTTTATCAATACTGATTTATCCATGTACAAACATATATACACACATATGCATCAGTGTTGTGTTAAATAAAGTTTAACTGTGTAGCTATAAATTCTTGCATTTTAAACTAAACTCCTTGTATTTAATATGAACCTGCTCCACCTATCTTGGCAATAATCCTAAGTAATACTGTGTTCTTCATTTAGGGTATGTTTAGAGTTTTTTCTATGTTTCACTAATTATGTTTAACCACTTCACTGTGTTTTTTTGGTAATATACAGGGTGAAAATTAATGTACTTTCATAGACAGTCACATCCGAAATTGAATCATGTCCTGACTCATTCCTTCTTTTAAACTACATACTTTCAAGTGTCCTCTTTAGCTCCTCATTCTCAGTAAATAAAACTGTTCATGTTCTATGTGGTTGACGTGGTTAAAATACTCAAATCAAGATTTAATAAACATATTAAAATAAAATGAAACTGCCTGATGATATAGTATTCCAATTAAGTTCTGGAGAGAAAATTTATAAAAACAACAACACATAAAACAATTTAAATTATATTTTGTTTCAAACACTAAAAATCCAGTAAATATTCTCCTTTTCCCACTTTCACATCAAAATCCTCTGATAGTAAAAATACCTTACTTTTACCAAGTACCTAAGACAGTCTCTATTACCCCAATACACACCTATGCATGCAGCCAATCCCCTTAATTGGTGCATTCTTAAATGAAAGGTTTGGCTAATTGGAATGCTTGCTGAAGAACAGATGGGGCACTAGTGTTGAGACTCTCTGTCTTAATTTATTGTCCTGGGGTTTTCCTAATTACCCACTTAATTGGCACAGCCACACCACTTTGAAATAATAATGTACAGCTAATTATCACCGATTTAAGCTTGCTAATAGCTTATTCTTACCAGTGAACTTCAAGAAATCAAGCAGAGAGAGGAACTGCTACAGGGAAATTACTCTGCCTGGGCTGATTTAGGCAGCCATATGACTGCAGTGTCCTTTACAGTGGCACTGATTTGGTTTCTGCCCAAAACACACTCAATAGTGATGCTTTGCTGGATGTGTAAAGTAGCAATAGTTCTTCCCTGACTTTCTCAACTTTTGGCGATCTTTGTAACTGGTATGTATCAATTCAAAGTTTTCAATTAGCTAATTATTTGTAAGCTCCATAATTTTTTAAAAAATAGGGTAGAAGAATATGTACAATCACATCTCCAAAATATAATCAAGAGAATTCAATGCTATGGTTTAGCTCCCCTCCTTCCAAGCTAAAAGACCTATTCCATGAGCAAGCTTAGCACAACTCTCAGATCCAGGGACAGATTTTATTAAGGAAAATTTCCTTCTTCAAACATTAGAAATAGAGCAAGGAAAATGCAATTCATTAAACAAAAGGGATCGCTATGAAATGAATATAGGAGGAGGAAAGGGGAGAATGTACAAACAAAATTTAGGGGTTTGTATTTTTTTTTTAGAAACTTGAAAATATACAGAGAGATATCTATATTTAGGTATACTTCTCCCTTAGTTTACAATTATTTTGCATTTATTGTAGGTATTTTTTCAAAGATCTCTAGGTCAGTTTTCCCAGAAGCAGTGCCTAAGACAGGAATTTGGATTCAGTCAATTCATGGAGAGACTGTTCTTAAGGGAAAGGTAATGAGGGAAGCCAGGAAGATGTGAAGTAGGGACGTGGACTCAGCTTCAGCCAGGCACCACAGGGAGTGCTGAAGCATGAAATCATCACATCTTTGGCCCCATCACCTAGAGTAAGAGGCAAGCCTTTATTCCCATGCCAGCCACACTGCCTGTGAGATGCTTCCAAGGTAGTGAGGCAGGTGGGAGCTTGAACCCTCCCCCAGGTGGATGAGATGGTGTTGGAGCCAGTCTCTAGGATGACCCTCAACAATCTTTCCTTCCATGCCCTGGTGTAGTCCCCCTCCACAATTAACAGAACTGACCTGTGTAACCTACAGGATACTGCAGAAACGATAGTGTGGGACTTCTGAAGCTAGAGTATAAAACATTCAGTAGCTTCAGCCTAGCTCTCTATTGGATTCCCTGCCCTGAGGGAAACAAGCCTCAGCGTTGTGGGGAAACTCAAGCAGTCCCATGAAGAGGTCACTGTGACAAGAAAGCAAGGCCTCCTGCCAACAACCATGTGAATGAGCCATCTTGGGAAATGATAGTCCCGTCCCACTGAGGCCTTCAGAGGACTATATCCCTGGCTGACAACTTGACAGCCATCTCGCTAGGGACCCTGGGTCAAAATCCTAAAGTTAAGCAGTTTCCAAATTCCTGACACCCAGAAAATGCACAATAAATGCTACTGTTGCTTTAAGCCACTAAGTTTTGGGATGATTTGTTAGGTAGCAGTAGGTAACAAATACAGATGGCTCCTGTTTGTTGAGGGCAGTTCCCCAGAGAATAGGGCAGCTGTGAGTAATGAGCAGCCAGGACAAAGCAGCCAGGAGACAGGTAAGATGGCCAGGTAAAGGGATGTGAGTAGGGCCCCAGCAGCATCTTCTACAGTGGTTACCTCTTGTGTTAAATGTTCCCACTAAACCTCCCCTACTACTTACAGAGTGTCATGCCATGAACTTAATTATGACTGGACACTTATACTTTTAAAAATGGAGGCTGGCAACAACTTAGAATTCTAGACCTAGCAAAACTGTTCTTCAAAAATGATATGTTCAGATAAAAAAGGCTGTGAGAATTCATCACTAGTGATAAGTAATGAAAGTTATACAAAAGCTAAAACAAATGATTCAAGATGGACACATGGAACTGGGAAAAAAAAAAAAAAAAGCACCACAAAGAATAAAATATGTGAGAAATTATAGGTAAATATGGACTATTTAAAAACAATAACAATGTCTTTGGAGTTGTTGAAATGTTGGTTGAAGTAAGACAATTGTTGAAAAAAATAGCACAAAAGATAGGAAGAGAGCAATGGAGTGAAACTATTTTAAGATTCTTACATTGTTCAATGAAGTGGTAAAAGTTCTAATTTAAAGTAGATGGTAAAACTAAAAATGCATATTGTGATCTCTATGATAACCATGAAAAAATAATAAACACAAATTTGAAAAGCTCTGAGGATAAAAAGGATAATAAATACCTGTTAAACTCAAAAGAAGGCAAGAAAGAACAAACAATAAAAAATGGGGTAAAGAGAAACAAAGAGCAAGAAGGTTGTGCCCTTCAACTCAACTACTTCAAGATACTATGTATCACTGTAAAATATGAACTAAAACATTCCAATTAAAAACAAAAACTGATTAATAATCACATAAAAATACTAGAAAAAAGCAGCTAGTCAAATTATAAGTCAACAGTGATTATATTAACATAACCTTGAGAATTGTTTGAATAATGAAATGAAAAGCTATAGAAATAAAATGAACTCTAACTCTGTGACAAAACCTTAATTTTTTTTAAGTTAGGGTGCCATAAATCTAACATAATTTTAAACAAAAATTGTATAAGATATGCCACTAAAGAAACTAAATCTAAACTATGACAATAGAATTTTAAAAGACTAAGGCTTTTTTATATGTAAAAATGTATTTAAAATTTTAGCAAACATAGAATAGTGATTATCTTTATTTACAGTGGTTTTCCGCTGATCCATTTACAGTTTCTATTTTTTCATTAATAGAGCAATTATATTAAGCTATAGAAACTGTTAAATTATTTTGTTCTGTAAGTTTTTAAAAATCTTTTAAAATTGGTTTAAATTTATAGAAAGTAGTTTCTGCTATAAGTATTCTCATGGGAATTACTCAAAATAAAGAAAGAAAACGTAAGAAAAATTGTCATGGACATAATGCTAATTAATAAAAAGTAAATCAGGAAATGTGGACTTTTTAAATTTTTCTTTTTTATAAATTGCACAAAGCAGTGGTTTTGTTAATGATTTGGATAGATCAACTGAAAATTGTCCTTGTCTACTTTTTTAATAATAAACTTCATTTTTTAAAATTAGTAAGTTATAGGAGGGAATTCCAGCAAGTCAACAACTCTTCTTCAAAAATTATATTTTATCTTTATCTGGATAATCATTATATCTACTATAAACTATAATAAAAAATTATCTATAATTAGCATATAAAATGGCCAAAAAAGTGTTGAAAAATTGAGTATGATTAGCTGTCATGAGCTAGTATCTCCTGCTAATGTTCCCTATTAGCCAAATTCAGCTAGAGGTCCATGCAGGCGGCCTGCTGGGGTAGACAGCACAGGGAAGGCTGGGAGGTGACTGGGACAAATGGAAGCTTTCCAGCACATCGCAGAGCAGCCACACCAAGAATGGCAGGACCTGCAGCTTCATGACATGAGCACCTGTAGCCTCCTGCCCTGACATAAATGAGTCCAGGATAGGGAAGACAGCATTTCTGCCCTGAAACTTGAACTCCACCTCAAATAAGCATTCCTGGAACAGGTGTTGCACACATCACTGCCCAAGGAACCAGAGATGACATTGTGTGCAAGTCCAGAAGCTCATAGGAGGGTGTCGTTTATAGGGGCATTCAAACCAAGGTGTTCATTAACACAGCTGTCTACACCAAGGGCATTTCTAGGCTGTGGTGAGACCCTTTCACTAAAACCAAAGCTGGCCAACTTTCTTTTTTTTAATGGAGTTTAGAAAAATTGCAAGCTATAGCATACGATCAATGTAGAAATTCCAATCCTATCCACAGACCATTAGAACTGAGTTCAGAAAAGTAGCAACCTATAGCATGATAAACATCTTCATTCAAATCAGTCTCTTTATTCAATATAACGCCAATCAAAATTCAAGAAAAAGATTGTTAAATATATTTTAAATATAAATTCTGAGAATATCTAAGAGAATTTTGAAAAACAAGAGTATATAAAGAAGCTTATAGATTTTACAGAATTCTTCAAAGCAAAAGTAATATTAGTAAAACAAAAGAAAATATCATATCCATGGGGAGTTACTAAGATTAAGGCCATTATCAAAGACATGAAAAAAGCAGCGCTGTGGTGATCTTAACACCTCTTCATTCGTCTTACTTGTTTGCCTGTTTGTGTACACTGAGGCAGACTTGGAGAACGGTTGCATTATCATAAACGGAGCCAGAGGGTGACTCCAATTACATTCTCCTTTGTATATAGTGTCATCTAGAGTTATTTGAAACATGTCCTGCCATCTGCTATCTAGCTAATAATTTGGCAAATGCTTTTTATCTCTTTACCAATATGTAAAGACAGCTAGAAATATTTCACTTTGAGCTGTCAAGAAGCCCTTCACTGTTAGACCTCAGGGCAGTTCTCCCACTCCATGAGAGACAGGAGCCTTGACCATCTGAATATCCTACAGACACCATGCTGATAACATACTGAACACATTATCCGAGATGCCTGAGTAGACATGTCCATGCCTTTGGTGGGAAAAATATTGACATTTCCAGCGCTTGACAATTCAACAGGGTTTCTAAATGTCTAGCAGTCTGAACCTTATTGGGATATTCTTCTGAGGTAAAAGGCAAACTTCTACACTTAAGATGACCCAGCACTCAGGAGGAGGCACAGTGCATTTTGGGTCCCTTTGCATTGGGTGTGATGATCTAACCCATGTATAAAGTAGCACCAAAGAGCTCTTGTATGAAAAAGTCTGTAGCTTGATTTTTGAAGCTGCTCTGACAGACATTTAGCCCAGATGACCCAGCTTGTCCACTCAATGGTGCCTGAAGTAATAAAGATGCTCTACTGAAATACCGGGAAGCCCCATGTGAATATTCAACATAGATATCCAGGGTTTTGGAGCAACAGTTTTGCTAAAAACTGTTTTGTTTCTTTGGTTGGTTGGTAGGTTGGTTTGCAATGGGGTGCTGACAGAAACTATACATTAGACCATGAGCTAGCAAGTAACTCTACAACCTAAATGCTAAATGGTCTGCCATGCTATAAGATCAGGTTTGTATAGAAGCAATATATCATTAAGTGGAAGTGATCTATTGGAAATCAGGCTTAGCAGGTGAGAAAATCACAAGATACATGGAAAGAAGCCCAGACTCAGTAGCACTTATTCCTTCTACATTTTCCCACCTACTGCAATTGAAATTTATGACCCCATATAGAATGATCAGCTGATGAAGGATAAATAAAATTCAGGTTTAGTTTATGGATAGGTCTGCACAATTGTTAGGCATCAAGCAAAAATATACTACCACAACAATTAAGCTCCATACAGGAGTGGCAGTAAAAAAATCTGTAAAAATGAAATATTTAAGTGGGCTCATTTGAAGTATGTCTGGTTGCTCACTTTGTGCTACATGAGACTGTCCTGTGATAGATCTACCCTGATTTATGGGCAATGGCTAATGGTGGCTGGCTGGTCAAGGGCATAGAAATAATGAGTTTGCAAGACTGGTGACAAGGTGGTCTATTTAATGGCCAGGATAGATACTTATAAAACTTTCCACTCATATGAGCCCCTCCTTGTTCGTGAGACATTTTGTAACATTTCACCTGCATTGGCTTAGTTTTGCTAGTGTTGGGCTTTGTTTTGGTTTTCCAATAATTCGGCTATTTTGGTGGTGAAACCATGACCTTTAAGCTGGATTTTATTACAAAAAAAAAAAATCGTCCAAAGTATACTAATTTCTCAAAGACAAGACATGATTGCTGATCACTATAGATGTTTAGAGAGAAAAAGAACAGCTACTTTGCATGTAAAATGCTAATTCTTTTATGCTGTAGCAAATATCCAGCAATAAATAGTCCAGATCTTTATCCCCTGCTTATAGCCCACCTGAGGAGAGAATAAAGCTGTTAGGAGTACCCTTCCAAAAAGAAAGAAACACTTTTTCATTACAGAGAAAAGCTATGTAAAATATTGAATTCTCCATAAGGTATTGTTAGAAATAATTATTTGAATTAATAATTGAATATAAAACTGTGAATTTCAGTTCAATTCAAAACATGCACTGAAATCTAGCATTACCCAGGGCATACACTGGTCAACTGAACAACAACAGCAAAATAATAATAATAGTTTCCTCCATTTTTAAGGGTTTTTCAGTAACTGCCAATCATTAAGCAAAGGGATAGTAATGAAGGCTTTAATTTAACATGTGAAATAACAATGGGCATAGTGGTAGAAATGTGAGTTAGAAAAGCAAGCCACTCAATGTGGAATCATTTTGAATCAACAGATAACCATTTTTAGCATTCCAGATAAAAGATATGAAAACTTCTTTATATCAACCTTTAAAAAAACAAACAAACAGACTCTTAACCCCTAGTAATATTCATCACATCATTTACATGTATAATCCTTTGGTCTTACATTGTCCTTATACAGTAGCTACTAGCTACATGGAATTTAGACCAATGTTAATTAAAATTAAATTAAAAATTCAATCAGTCACACTAGCTACATTTTAAAATTTTTATTTATTGTGATAAGAACACTTACCATGAGATATACCTTATTAACAAAATTTATTAGTGTGCATTACAGTATTGTTGACCACAGGCAGGAGGAAATGGGGAGTTACCAATCAATGGGCATAAAGTTTCAGTTAAGCAAGACGAGTAAGTCCTGGAGATCTGCTGAGCAACATTTAAGTGCACAATGACCACGTGTGCCTAGGGCCTGCCATATTGTATTAAAGAAAATGTTCCTTTCTCAGAAAGCTTTATTGACCTCAAAAGTTGGAGCTATCATCCTAATTAATGGAATAAGAAGGAATCACTGAATTTTAAAGGTAATTAATGTTTATCTTTTGTTTCTTCAATAGTGTATTCTGTCCTACTTCATTGAATACATTCTATTCTGTTGTAAAATTAATGGCTTACTTTCTTTTCTCTTTCTGGTTGTAAAACAAATGTCTTACTTTCTTCTGTTGGCAAGAGTCTCTTCACCATTTCTCGTAGAGATCTTCATTCTCAGCTTCTCTCTACTGCCATCCAGAGAACAACGGGGGCTTTCTGTGGGTGTTCTGATCGGATGACCACAAATCTTATTTACCTTTCAAATAGAAAATATGAAATGACAGTTAGAAACTGTGCTCCAGCTTTTCTGAGAATGTCATGTTTGCTAGAGTACCAAACAATGAATGACATGTTCTTACTTAGCCCTCAGTAGTAATCTTTAAGACATATAATATTTGTCAGTTTTTCAAACAGGGGGAATCAAATTATCTGCACAAAAAGGCAACTGTGACAAATGGACGGTACGCAAATTTATATAGTTTGAATGTATACATGTGCAAAATACATGAATACAAATGCATATGCAAAACCAGTCAGAGAACTATGTTTTTGTTTTTTGTTTTGTTTTTAATCCTCAATGGAGGATATTTTCCATTGCTTTTCAGAGAGAGTGGAAGGGGGTAGAGAGAGAAAGAGAGAGAGAGAGACAGACACATCGATGGGTTGCCTCCTGCATGTGCCCTGACCAGGGCCAGGGATCGAGCCTGCAACTGAGGTATGTGCCCTGGCTGGAATCGAACCTCTGACCTTTCAGTCCACGGGCTGATGCTCTAACCACTGAGCCAAACCAGCTAGCACAGAGAACTACATTAATAAGCCTGCCTGCTTATATAAATAAAGCTACTTAATCAAAGTGGATATTATTTATGGTTTATATGCATACGTATCACTAATCACATACTTTTACTGATTTTTGAAATAAATAAAAAAATGCTATTGAATATGTGGTGCATTTCTAAATTAGTTCTAAGTGTAGTTTTCTTCCTAAGGTCGTTTCTTAGAGAGGAAACAAGACTGCGGCGTAGGTAACAGCTGCACCCGCCGCCTCCCGCAACCACATCAAAATCACAACTAAAATACAGAACCACCATCACTCAGAGCCTCCTGAGATCTGGCTGCACAGAAGCCCCACAACCAGGGAGCTGAAGGAGCACCGAGACCGGGAGGAGGGGCGGAGACGCGGGCAGATCGGGGCTGAATCCCAGAGACGTGGCCGAGGGCCCACACCCGGTGCTGCGGGTTAAACCCTGGAGGGAATCTTGGCGGTGGGGGTTTCCTGGAGGAGGGAGGGGTCCCAGCCCCACAGCAGGCCCCCAGCCCAGGGCTCCAGGGCCAGGAATAGACGTCCCCACAACTCCGGGCTGTGAAACCAGCGGGGACTGTCCCTGAGGGTCCCTGAGGCTGCGGGAGCCCCAGCAGCTCCTCCTAAAGGGCCCGGCGCGGACTCACTCGGACGCTCCCTCTGAGCCCAGCGCCGGGCAGCGGCCTGAAAGGACCTGGGACACTCGGGGGGGAACTAACCTGCCTGAAATCCGGGCGAGAGGCGGAGGGGCGGCTTCCTCCCAGGCAGAAGGGCTGGCGGAGGCCATGGCTCCTTGGGCGAGTCCTCCCCGCACACAGCCGGCAGGCAGGCGCCATATTTGAATCGCCAGCACCTGACTCTCACCTTTGGCCCCGCCCCGTGATTCCCAGAGGCCCCGCCCCTCCCCACCTGCAGCTCATCCAGGCCATTTCCAGGGGCTTTTCTGTGCAACTGGCCTCTCGAGCCTCATGCTTAGGACTTTCCTAAAATCTCTCAAACAAGCAGCAGCGGCCCCATACGGCTTGATAAGTGGCCCCAGGCCTGGCACTAGCGGCAGCTGCACTGGTTCATAGCTTGGCCTCTCCTGGGCATCTCCAAGCCCAGAACAAGTAGTAGCCAACTACGGTTTGCTGTGTAGCTCAT
The DNA here is from genome assembly GCF_054644295.1 of Miniopterus natalensis. Classification (NCBI taxonomy): domain Eukaryota; kingdom Metazoa; phylum Chordata; class Mammalia; order Chiroptera; family Miniopteridae; genus Miniopterus; species Miniopterus natalensis. The sequence goes on from NC_142082.1 coordinate 41,415,442, forward strand.
GCTGGGTGGCCCTGGGCAAGGCACTGGCACAGGCTGACTTTGCACCTCCCCGGAGGCCCCAGAGACAGTGCACCTGGTGGTCAAACTCAACCACGCTGGATTACAACCCTACCACATCCACGAGTGACACATTCAAGGGGCGCACTTGGTGAACACTGAAGCTCCACTGAAGTAAATCCTGCTCCATAGGGGTGTCTCCAGCACAGCAGCTCTTTGGCTGTAGTTGCAGCTCACCTCATAGCCGATTGGCCTGGGAGTCAGTTCCTCCCAGTGATGCCAACAGCAACCAAGGCTCAACTACAACAGGGCAGTGCACACAGCCCACACAGGGGAGCACCTGGAAGGCCCAGCTCAGGTGACTGGGGAGGCTGAGCCATTGGGCCCTACAGGACACCTACTACACAAAGCCACTCTACAAATTCCAGGAGACATAGCAGCTCTACCTAATACATAAAAACAAACACCTGGAAGCAGCCAAAATGAAGAGGCAAAGAAACATGTCACAAAGGAAAGAACAGAAGAAATCTCTAGAAAAGGAAAAAATGAAATAGAGCCTAGCAAGCTAACAGATACAGAGTTCAGAATAATGGTTATAAGAATGTTCAAGAATCTTAGTAAGACTATTAAGGAAATTAGCGAGATCATCAATGACATAATAAAGTACCAATTTGAAATGAAGGCTACACCAACTGAAATGAAGACTAATTTACAGGGAATCAACAGTAGAGTAGAGGATGCTGAGAATCAAATCAGCAATTTGGAACATGAGGAAACAAAAAACACCCAACCAGAAGAGCAAAAAGAAAAAAGAAAAAAGAAACCAGAAATATCAAGATAGCATAAGGAGCCTCTGAGACAACTTCAAGAGGCCCAACATTGGTATTATTGTGGTACCAGAAGGAGAGGAAAGAGAACAAGAAATTGAAAACCTATTTGAAGAAATAATTACAGAAAACTTCCCCTACCTGGGGAAAGAAATAGACTTACAAGTCTAGGAAGCACAGAGAGTCCTAAACAAGAGGAACTCAAAGAGGTCCACAGCAAGACACATCATAATTAAAATGCCAAAGGTTAAAGACAAAGAGAGAATCTTAAAAGCAGCAAGAGAAAAGCAGTTAGTTACAGTCAAGGGAGCACCCATAGGACTGTCAGCAGATTTCTCAACAGAAATCTTTCAGGCCAGAAGGGAGTGGCAAGAAATATTCAAAGTGATGAAAAACATGGAACTACAACCAAGATTGCTCTACCCAGCAAAGCTATCATTTAGAGTTGAAGGTCAGATAAAGAGCTTCTCAGACAAAGAGTTCATCACCATCAAACCAGCACTACAGGAAAAGTTGAAGAGTCTTCTTTAAGAAGAAGCTAATGAACAAAAGAATCTGATGAACTAAATAGATCCAGAGACACTGACGCATGCAACAGACCATCTTATTTTAGAGCAAAGAGGGAAGGGGGTTGGAGGGTGGGAAGAGATTAACCAAAGAAGTTATATGCATATATGCATAACCCATGGACACAGACAATGACTGGGTGAGGGCCTGGGGAGAGGGTGGGAGTGAAGTGGAGGGGGTCAATTGGGGGGGGAAATGGGACACCTATAATACTTTCAATAATAAAATTTTAAAAAAGAGAGAAGAAATGACAGTGACTATGTTTATATGAAGATCTCAATTTGTAATAGTTCTCAATCTGGTTTGATTTCAAGGGTGTTACTATAATTGTCTTTTAAAAAATTATTTATCCAAGTGGGAAATTCATTGTGTCATTTTCAATTACTTATCCAGCAAAAATCTTCCTATAATTTACAAAATTATCATTGAAAAATTAAGTCATTAATTGGATACATTACCATGGAAAACATCAAAAAGATTTATTGATACCTTATTCAATTAAAGAAGGAGAGTAGTGTAATTAGAAATATATAAAAGTATTGCCTGAGAATCAGGAGACTTTGATTCTTACCCTAATTTTTCCTCCTTAAGTGCTGAGATCTTGAAAACAGTGGCAGAACTTCTTTGAAGTTGACTCCCTTATAGGTAAAGTGAAAATTTTCAAGTAAATTATCCCAAAGTTCCTTAAAGGTCTAAATTTCTTTGATTTGATTTTTTTTCATGCAATGAGCATTAAAATCTATGCACAAATTAATTTATTTATATTTAGCTTCTAGTTTTTGCAAAGAACATGTTATCAGATATTATAAAAGATAAAAGATGAGATACTAAAATTTCCCCCTAAAAGAGCTGACAATTCAGATGGAAAGTAAAACATATTCCTTCCAAATATCAAAATGCCAGCTTTGTGTATCAAAAAAGTAGGACACACAAGGTATTATGGACATCTAGAGGAAGGTGGTATCATTTACTTCATGATGATGGGTGAAAAAAGAAATCAGGAAAGACTGCTGTGAGAGAGACTACTTCACTGGGATGAGACTTGGAGTAGCCATTGGGCCTAAGTACATGGTGGCTTATTTCAACTCAAACAAATGATAAACATACAAATATTTATTGTACCTCTATTCTGCTAGATGCTAGAAATACAAATACACACGATAAGGTGTGGTTGGTGTACACAGCTAAGAGGAAAGTCAGACATGTAAAATAGCAATTGTAACACAACATGACAAGAGCAACCAAAGAAACGCACAGAAGTAAGTAACACTGAAACACTTAGAAAATAGACAGATTAACTCTATTTGAGGTGCTCAGGAAAGAGCTTCAGGAGGTCATGTCTAAAGAGCATGTTAAAGGATGAATTAGGAGTTTCTCAGGTGGACAAAGCAAGGGGAAATTCCAAGAGAGAGTAGAAAATCAAAGAGTTATACAACAACTTAACATGTTGACATAGAACAAAAAGTGCATAATGAAAGAAAGTGGTACAAGAGATAAGACATTAAAATGCCATGCTATGTATGACGATGATTTTTAACTAGACTTATTGTGGTAATCATTCTGCAATACATACAAATATTGAATCATTATGTTGTACACCTGAAACTAATATAATGTTAGATGTCAATTATATCTCAATTTTTTAAAAAGCCATGACCTGGATACCAAGCTAAGAAAAAATCTGCTTCAGCGAACAGAGAACAAACAATAGGTTCCAAGCAGGAAAGTAGTAGCTTAAAATTTCCACAAGAAAAAAATCATAACACGGGTATGCAGGGAGGGAGATGAAAGAAGGTCCTACAGAAAAAAACACTAGAGAGTTGCTGGGCCCAAGGTCAGTGTCACAAGATGTGATAATGAAGAAGCAGATATAAGAGGTATACAGGAGGAAGAGGTAGTTGTATGGAAATTGACTAGATATATCATGTTGTCAGAACAATGAGTGATGATGAAAGGCAGAGGAAAAATCCTGCCAGGTAAGTGTAAGAAAACATAAGGCTGACATAGAAAATGAATAAAAATGTGGTTTACCTGGAAAGAAAGGGACATGAAGGATAATAGCAAAATAAAATTATGTTTGAATGGTAGGTTGAAGTAATATCTTCAAGATAATAAGTTTACCTATTAGACAAAAGCCTCTACTGGCTGTTGGGTGGAAAAGCAAAATACCAGAGTTGATATTTAGCAAATGAATCTGACAGCACTGTATAAGCTGAACTAGAGAGAGAGAGAGACCTAGTAAAGGCAGGTAGATACACCCCTAGAGTAGTCCTAAGGAACGAAAGTTTTATTCTGAACCACAGTAGTGGCACTGCCCATAAAGAGAAAAATTCATGGCCCTGGCCAGTGTGGCTCAGTTGGTTGAGCATCATCGTGTGCACCAAAAGGCCGTTGGTTCAGTTCCTGGTCAGGGCACATGTCCAGGTTGTGGGCTCCATCCAGTTGGGGTACTTACAGAGGGCAACCAATTGATGTTTCTCCCTCTCCCTCTCCCTTCCTTTCTCTCTAAAAACAATAAAACATATTTTAGAAAAGAGAGAAAAATTCATGAATTACATGCAGAGAGAAAAGAGGTAAAACCAATAAGGCTAAATCCAGAACACTGACAATACCAAATGCTGACAAGATGTGAAGCAACAGGGACTCACATTCATTTACTGGTGGGAATGCGAAATGGTATATAGCCACTTTGGAGACAGTTTGGCTGCTTCTTTCCAAAAATAAATAATAAATAAATAAATAAAACACTCTTACCATATGTTCCAGCAATCACATTCCTCCGTATTTAGCTAAAGGAGGCAAAAACTTATGTCTACACAAAAACCTGCATACAGATGTTTACAACAGATTTATTCATAATTACCCAAACTTGAAAGCAACCAAGTTGCCCTTCAGTGGGTGAATGGATAAACTGTGGTACATCAAGACAATAAAACAGTATCCAGTGCTAAAAAGAAATGAACTATTAAGCTGTGAAAAGACATAAAGGACACTTAAATACCTAATACTAAGTAAAAGACACCAAGCTGAAAAGGCTACATATACCAGCAGTATGACATTCTGAACAAGGCAAAACCATGGAGATAGTAAAAGGATCAGTGGTTGCCAGAGGTGGGGGTGGGGGAGAAATGAATAGGCAGAGCACAGAGGATTTGCAGGGCAGTGAAACTATTCTGTATGATACTGTAATGGTGCAGAGATGCCGTTATACATTTGTCCAAACCCACAGAATGTACATCATCAAAAATGAAGTATGGACTGTGAGTGATAATGATGTGCCAGTGTAGGTTCATCAGTCATAACAAATGCATCACTCTGGTGGAAGATGCTGACCACGGGGGAGAGCTGTGCGTGTGTGGGGGCAAAGGCTAGACAGGAAATCCTTGTACCTTCAGCTCAATTTTGATGTGAGCCTAAAACTGCTCTAAAAAATAAAGTCTATTTTGAAAAGGAAACTCAACGGGGCTGACCAAATCACTAAAAGTGAGAAGTTAGGGAAGTGCAAGGCCAGGGTGTTAAAAGGCTCAAAGTGAAATTCCAGTAATTCAAGCTGAAAAATAGTGATAGCAGACTGTAAATATATTAGCAAGGTGCTAAAATATTCATAAAAAAAAAGGAGGGAAGTGTCTTCATTGTCAACAACTCCTACTAGCAAGAACCAAGGAAAGATGATATAAATTGATGGTGGAAATGTCAAAAGTAAGATCGTTTAGCAAAGTTACAGGATATTTGGAAATGAAAGAAGAGTAAAGGGGAAGCACTGCAGTCATGGTCCAATGGGACTAGCCACAGGCTCTAGACAAGTTATGGAATTTCTTTGACTCCCAGGTTCTCATCCTTGGAACTTAAGCGAATAAAAACACTTTGCCGTTATGAGTAAAGGAAATCTTATCTCACCCTAGTCCTCCCATGCTGGACTTATGACCATATCTGCTCTTAAACATGTTTCCAAGGAAGGCAGATGGAGAGCTGAAAATACCAGCCTCCTAGGACCTTATTCCCTAAAATAATGATTGCTTAAAAATAAATTATATAAACTTATAATTAAATAAGTTATATTTAAGAACAACAAAAAGATCTTTATTCCCATGATCATCTTTAGAACTTATTTTTACAAAAACAAAAGAAAATGTACAAGCCATAGAGTTATAAATTATCTTTGACTATATCCAATGGTACAAGCACATATAGCAGATTCCAGTAAGTACGAATAACTTTCAAAGCTCTTCTGTTTGCTGACTTGCTATCAGGGCACTCTACTTCACACTTAATGGAAAACCATCTGTTACCAGCACATTAGCCTTGCACCTTAGCTCCCCTGAGGTGAGCCGATATGGGTGGCCCATTTCAATAACTAGCACCTTCTCGCTATTGATAAAACCCTCACGCTTAACTTTGACAGTTTTTCATCTTTGATTTCTACTGCAATTTCCTCCTTTTTCTCCTCCCTGGTCTCAATCTTTCTCCCCTGCAATCAGTCTGAAGTGTCTTGGAAAAACTGTTTTCTTCCCTAATGCTTACCCGCTCCCACTGTAAATTCCATCTCTGGCTTCCCACTGATTCTCAAGTTGCCATCTCACCTTGAAATGACTCTCGGTTTCTCCTAACTCGTATCATTTCTCCCACTGACCATATTTTTGTTTCAACAACTTCTTGTCCCTTAGCATCCAAAAGTATAAACTTCTCTTAGAGCCTCTGTGTGTCTGTTCCCTCAATCTTCTTCAAATCTTCAAATATTGAAAGCTTTTCGCTAATAATCTCTAAAAGCTTTGTAAAGAACAACGTTAGTTTACTTTCACTCAAATCCCATAAGCACAGCTTCCACTTCTTTGGCAATGGTTTTTTAAAATGTGTATTAATAATAAAAATTGCAAAGAAAAAATGTTGAGACGACTACCAACTGAAAAGCAAAGAAATGTGGCGGTATTATGAATGTTTCTTAAGCAATCTGGTTCAGAGGGTGAGGCAAAGGTGGACTCCACATCACCGTGTATGTAGATTGCTTTTCTGCAGGCCACAGTTAGGGTGCTTGGTGTCAAAATGAAAGGTGATTAAAAGAAATTACATAAGGAATGAGTCTGCAAGTATGCTTGAGGAAAATATTACTACTACTACTATTATTACTAATAGGTAGAAATAAAGAACGAGGTAGTTTTTGTTCGATTATGTTGTGTTCCATTATACTAAAAGCTACTTGTAAACTGTCTGGAGGAAACACACTATTGGCAGTTATAACAATAAACAAGTTTATTTACCTTCTCTTGCCCTTACCTTCTCTTTCCCTATGATTCTCAGAAATAATTTGCAAAAGAGCTGGTTGGTGTTAGGGATAAAATCTCTAACCACAAATGATAATAAGACTAACTTTTCCAGACACAGGTGAAATCCATGATCTTAGCTTTATTCCAAGGAGAACTTAGGAAAGTAGGTTGGGCCAAATCACAGGGTGAGGGGTACTTAGGTGCCATGTTCAAGTTTAGACTTCATTTTGCAGACTAAGTAATGTATTTATTCATGATGAGCAAGCAAAGGAATGGCATTATCAGAGTCTTGTTTTAGGAAAACCCAGTAGACAAAGAGACATTTCCCATGGGTAAGACAAGAGAATATTAAAATAAACTCAAGAAGAGCCCATGAAATCAGAGAGGAAGGGAAAGGGGAAGTTCTTCTATGCAATAAATGGGATTTGGCTACTGGTTGATTCACTATTAAGAGGTTAGAAGGAAGAGAATTAAAGCTGTTAGCAGTTTTGAATCTGGTAACCAGGTGAGTCAGGGCCCAATAACTGATATGTGGAAGACAAAAGGTAGAATAGGTTTACTCTTTCAGCTTATCTGTTCCTTAGATCTCATTTAGAACTTTGATTTGGAGGGAACTCTAAAAGGCAATTCTAAATGATGGACTGGAGATAAAAAGAAAGTTAATAATCAGAATCACCTGCACAGATCCAATAGTTAAAGCCCTGAAAATGGAAGAAATCACAAAAATGTATATAGAATAAAAAAGATCAGAAAGAAAATCTTTCAGAGGCAGAAGAAAAAGAACTCAGATAATACACAAATTAAAAAGGAGGGGAAAAAAGTGCTGTCTGCTTTGCTCAGTAGTTAGAGCATCCGCCTGAGAACCAAAGGGTCCTGGGTTTGATTCCCAGTCAAGGGCACACATACCTCTGGGCGAGGGTGGGAGGCAATCAATCCATGCAACCATGCGACACATTGATGTTTCTTTCTGTCTCTCTCCTTCTCTCCCTTCCTCCTTCCCTCCCTTCCTCCCTCCCTTCCTCCCTCCCTCCCTCCCCTCTACCCTCTACTCCCTCTAAAAAATCAATAGAAAAAATATCCTCAGGTGAGGATTTAAAAAAAAAAAAGTGAGAAAAAAGGAGAGGAACTAAAAAGAAAGAAAAAGAGAAGAAAGATAAAGGGAGCAAAGGAAGGAAGGAAGGAGAAAGGGGGAAGGGCTTTAGATGAACAGAGCTGGAAGTTATACAGAAGATATCTGAAGGCCAAAGCAGGGAAATATCTGTGCTAAGACTGCATCTAGTGACTGCAAGAGTCTATTTACTTTTGAATCAATACTCTCTTTTTAAGGTGTATCAGTGGTCTTGCTATTCACATGTTCATATTTATTGCGAGGGATTCACATGATGTAACACCTGGTTCCTAAGTGTCCTACATGAATAGAATCAAGTGGATTGGAAATTATCTAGATCTACGGACAATAGAATCCCATATTCCCTACATATGTGGAAGTGGATGAGAGGAAGCATGCCAGTCATTCCTTCACGATTCCAGGGAGTTAATGGAGCTGGGGAGAAAATAATTACAGGGATACTAGCCAACAGGATTCTCACCTTGGAAGAAAATCAGAATAACTGATTTATGGAAAGAACTCCTCCCATGATATACATCCCCCAAGTTCTAATTTCGTGATGTAGCAGTGGAAGATTTTTATCTCTTCTACAAAATACAGATAACATTGTAAAAAAAACACACAAAACAAAAAAAAACTTGATAACTTACTCATCTACAAACTATCACAACAGAATAACCTGGTCTGATCAACAGAATTAAAAAGTTGTGTCAGGTTTCATTATAGATTTTACAATTAACTTACGTTACATATTCTTGAATTTATGAATCCTCCATGTTTTCTCCAAGATATTAGATTTTCAATATAAAATTGCTACTGATCTGTAGCTGCACTTGAAATCTATGGTTCAAATTAAAACCTTTCTAATCCACATAGATCTTTGAAACTGCATATTTAAATATTTAGAGAATAAGTGATATTTTGGTGTTACAAATACCTTTTAAAAGTTGTTATCAAGTTTTAGTATCACCTTCTTCAGTGCTTTTCACTTGGGAGGCAATTGATAAATATTCATTTTAATGATGATATAATTGCACATTGAATCCCTGCGGTGGTTAATTTTATGTTTCACCTTGACTAACCTCAGGGTGCCCAGATTAAACATTATGTCTGCGTGTGTCTGTGAAGGTGCTTTCAGATCAAATTAACATTTAAATAAATAGACTCAGTAGATTGCCTTCTCCAATGTGAGGGCATCATCTAATCCGCTGAGGGCCTGAACTGGGATATGTCATCTCATCTTCTGCTCTCAAGACTGAGATTCACACCATCAGCACCCCTGGTTCTCAGGCCTTTGAACTCAATGAATCACACCACTGGCTTTCCTGAGTCTCCAGCTACAGACAGCAGATTGTGGGACTTCTCAGTCTCCAAGTTCCTCATAATAAATATATTTCTATACCGAGAATGATATAGATGAAAATTAATATATTTGATAATACAAGGGAGATTAAACAGCATATATATCAATGATATATATATCTCTTATTAGTTCTGTTTCTCTGGAGAACCCTAATACAATGCCCACATTGGGTTTGTTGTTAACCTCATAAACACTATTTTTTGTAGATTAATTCTACTTTGATATATGAATTAAATGACTGTAATTTTATGCAATTACTTAAAGGAGGAAGCAGATATGTAAAACTCATAAAACATTATAAAAATCCTGTTTAATCTCCCTTGTATTATCAAATATATTAATTTTCTTCAAATGCCATAGTGTTTTAACTAAATATATATATATATATATATCTTTTAATCATATAGATACATATCACAGTATCCTCCTATATCATAACATGAATTCAATATTTGAATCAGATAGACTCCACCCAAAACATGATCCTAGTATATTTTTTTAATATAATGCAACGTATACTTCAATGAAATTATAATAACATTCTGGATGAATATTGAAAAACTTTTAAACAAATGGATTAGACAAGTGATAATTAAACAATAGTAATTGAACAAAAATAACAACATAATAAAATTATATGATCAAGAGATGAAATCCAACAAAATTGAACTTTAAGGAGCCATCATAAAACAAGTCCTATCTTCCTAAAAAAGCCCATTAGCAAGCCAGATGTTTTCCCATCCAAGTTTACTTTTGGTGAGAAAAATCAATGTCATGATGACTAGAATTCTGGCATAGTGATAATATATTATTATAAAAGCTTTTGCTAGGTTTGTATTAAGGGGAGTGAAAATATGAGTGATTTCATAATATCACACCCTAAAACCATGGCATAACCACCATCCAAATAATATACATGCTACTTAGAAGTTCCAGGTAAAAATAATTCCATAAGGTAGCTATGGAAAAAATATAAAATTTATAACCATAACACCACTTTGTGTTGCAACAAGGGATATTTATAGGTTATAAATTACTAAGGCTCTATGAAGCACTGCCTTTAAATATGTTATCCATAGGAAAATTCTAAATTCGTACAAGGTGGCCAATTCCTGGGAAGAAAGCAAATAAAACAATGTTAAAGTTGAATAAGGGAGAAAACACCTACCATCTCTGCTTTGTAAGAGCTAGAGATATGTTTGCTCTATAGTTAGCAAAGAGCAAATAAGACTCTTTTTAAAAAGTGTTTACTTGGAGCCACAGAATGTCTGGCCTTCGGAGGCTGGCTTCTCTTTGTCTTTCCTCTTAATTTTCCAGAAGTTGCCTTTTCTTTTCTTATGGATTTCTGTAGCTATCTTCATAAAGGTTGCCACTCTAACACATTTTGTATTTAAAATTAAAAGAGAAGAAGGCAGAGGAGGGGAAGGAAGGGGGTACAGGGAGAAGCAGAACAATATTTCTGCGATCTTGTGTTTGGCCCACTGTGAACAAGCGCTTGAGTCTGCATTGCTATTTTCGTACACCTGCAAATTAAACCACCAGAGGGAGCTTCTGCATTTCAGTCCTATTCATCATCATTAATTAAACTTAATATGAGTCCATTTAAAATCATTTAGTTCAGGACTCTTAGAGAAAAATACAACCTGAAGGCTGAAGTGGAAAATGTTTAGACATATAAAATCTTCATAAAAATCCACTTTTTTCTGTAAAACTACTATACTGATGCTGCAGTGCCAATGTGACCAAATGAGAAAAGGAAAAGCCACCCATAACTGTGGACTAATTTATTCTGAGTTGTCTTGTAGTCAGGAATAGGAAGAGACTGAAAATTGACCAAGGTAATCAGTTATTTCCCCTCTTTCTCTTTCTGTCCTTCCCTCCCTCTCTCTCTCTTTTTTTTTTTTTTTAATTTCCTCCCTTAAAGATATTTTTTCCATTGCTTCTCAGAGAGAGTGGAAGGGAGAGAGAGAGAGAAAGAGAGAAAGAGAGAAACATCGGTGTGAGACAGACACATCAACTGGCTGCCTCTCACATGGGCCCCAATTGGGGCGGGAATTGAGCCTGCACCCGGGATATGTGCCCTTGGCTGGAATTGAACCTGGACCCTTTAGTCTGCAGGCCAATGCTCTAGCCACTGAGCCACACAGGCTAGGGCCTCCCTCCCTTCTTTTATCCGTCCCTCCATCTTTCCCTCCTTCCTTCCACCCTTTTACTTTTTTCCTTCCTTCTTATCTTCCTTTTTTCCAATTATAAGGACACATTAGTTTAGAAAGGTCCCAGGACTAAATGTCAAAATATATATTCTAGTCTTTGTTTAACTACAGATTGCAATGTCAATGAATAAACTGAGCACTTGTTGTTTGAAAACCATAGTTCTAAGATATGGGAATACTGCAATGAACCCGTTCTCAACATACTTACATTCTATTAGGGAAAACTAAAAATAGAAGATTAACTAGATTACTTTATGTCTTAAAAGAATGTTATTCAGTTAAAAATAGATAACTGACAGTAATGGGTTAGAATAAGCACTTCTTGAGGATGGGTTCAATATAAGAAGTAAAAGAACCAGGGGATTCAAGAACAACTTCTCGTATTTTTATTTTAAAATTTTTTTTATTACTCTGTCTTTTTTTCATATGTTCTTATTGATTTCAGAGAGAGGAAGGGAGAGGGAGAAAGAGAGAAACATCAGTGAGAGAGAAACATAGATCGGCTGCCTCCTGCATGCCCCCTACTGGGGATGGAGCCCGCAGCCTACCCGGGCACATGCCCTGACCCGGAATCCAACCAGCGACCTCCTGGTGCACGGAGAACACTCAGCCAGCTGAGCCGCACTGGATGGGCACTTTGGGTATTTTTAGGCTGAAGCATCTGGGTAAATAGAAGTGTCATAATGTGAGATAGAGAAGAATGGATTTGGGGAGAAAAATAAAAGCCTCTTTGGAAATGTTTCGCTTTCTGTGACTATTATCCGTGCAGGAGTAGCTGTCCAATAGGCTGAAGTTATATGAGCTGAAAACTCAGGGGTGAGTTTGGGCAAGATACATAAATGTGGTTGTCGGCATGTACTTGGAGTGAGTGTAGATGGAGGAGAGAACTGAAGGCGGACACCTGGGCACTCCAACATTTACAAGTGGAGACAAAGAGAAGTTGAAAAAGGTTCTGAGTTTTCAGAGAAGTAAGAGAAATCCCATGAGAGTGAAATATCTCAAAATACAGATGAAGAGGGTGTTTTATAAAAAAAGGAAATGATCAAATACATCCAAAGTGACTGACAGTCATGTAAAATAAAATGAAAATGATGAGAAACAAGACCTGTGAAAGTGTAGTTTATATGGAGAAGTGTGGCAAAAAGCATGGTGATTGGTGGGAGTACAAGAGATAAAAAGAAATAAGAAGGCAAAGACTGAAAATACTCAACTCTTTCAGAGTTTTATAGTACAGGAGAGCAAATTTATGGGGCAAAGCCTAGAGAAGGCATGGAGTCAAGTAAGTTTTGTTTTGTTTTACGACAGTACATATTGCAACATGATAGCATGTTTAATGGCAGAGATCTGTTTCAGATCATTTGATCCAAGAGAATTCTATTCTAAAACAAGTGAGATATTTTTCAAAGTGTGTGAGACACGTCATTTAAACAAATAACCTGAACTTGGAATGCCTTTACTTCTGCAATTATCCATGGCTAATGAGAATTATGTTCACAGGCATTGGAGAAGCTAGATCCTGGTAAGGAGAGAAATAAGTGGGGGGAGGGACGAGGGAAGAGAGTAAATATTTTGAACATTTCCATGAGATAAAATAATCTTTGGATTAGAAATACAAGAGTAAGTCCTGGCCAGTTGGCTTGGTTGGTTGGAGCATCATCCCATACACCAAAAGGTTGTGGGTTCGATTCCCGGTGAGGCCACATACCTAAGTTGCAGGTTTGATACTGGGTCAGGGTGTGTACAGTAGGCAATGGATTGATGTCTCCCTCTTACAGAGATATTTCTCTCTCTCTCCCCATCTCTCTAAAAATAATAAAAATATATCCTTGAGTGAGGATTTTAAAAAAAGAAATAAGACATACAAGAGTAAGTGAGCTGAAATGGTAGGAAGTGACTACCATGAGATACATGAACTGCAGTTTCAGAGCAGGTGCAAGTACTGGTGATGGGTTTGGGAAGGCAGGAGGAGAGACAGGGTCATACATATGACCACATACACAGGTCGGACTAATCATTCCAGGAATCCAAGAGTCTTGGGTTCTTGATGGTCATGATGTAAATGGGGAAGCAAGGCACAATGGAGTTGTTTCTGGCAATCAGATTATAGATATTTACTGCTGGGGGAGTTGAAGGGTCATCTGAGGAGGCTGGTCATACCACTGGTGTACAAGCTGACTTTAAGCAAATAATTGATAAGCTCTGTTCATCTTTTGAATTAGGAAAAATGGACATACTTAACAGTGCAGCAGTGGGAATTTTGTAAAATATATATATATGTATGTGTGTGTTTCTGTTTTAACTGTGTAGAGAAAGTGTTTTATTGATAAGGACAATAAAATCTTGAACTAGAACACACTTGCCAAGTCTCTAATTTCTTGTCCTTAAGGAGTTCATAATCTAGTTAGGGAAGATTTCCAATGATAAAAATAAATTGATAAATAGGTAACGTTAACTTGAATACAATATAAGCAATGTCTCAGTAGAGTGTAAGCTATGTGTCAAAAGAATGTTATAAGCAGTAAGTTGCATAAAAAAAAAAAATCACTAGGAACCAGAGACATCAGGGAAGGAAGAAAAAAAAAAGAGAGAGAGGAATCCTATCCTGAGGCTGATAGCATGGGGATGAAATACAGCTCTAAACAGCACATACTGACTTGGTTCTACTAGGCAAAGTCTGATTCAATTATGTTTTTCAATATGGTCTCTGGGGCAGGGTGTACATTTTTCCTTATGTGATCATTGAGCTTTGTGACATTTTAAATCCCTTGAGTACGACAGTCTAATATTCTACAAACTATTGGGCTCTGCCACCAAGAGAAGAAGGCCACCCAGGAGTACAATCTCCATATTCAGGTGGCGCGAAACCACAGGGAAGGAAAGAGAAGTAGCCTGAAATCAAGTTCAAGAATAAGGGGACCTTGCCCAGCTGGCATAACTCAGCAGATGAGCATCGACCAATAATCCAGGAGATTGCAGTTCGATTCCCAGTCAGGCACATGCCTGGGTTGTGGGCTCAATTCCTAGCATGGGGGTGGGGGGTGCAGGAGGCAGCCAATGACTCTCTCATCATTGATATTTCTCTCTCTCTCTCTCTCTCTCCCTCCCTCCCTCTCCCTTCCTCTCCCTTAAATCAATAAAAACATAAAATAAAAAAAAGAATATGGGGACCTTAAAAGGCTAAGATCCTTAGAGACACAAATAAAAACTTAACCATTTCAGTTATCAAAGGGAGTAAGAAACCTACATTGTAAAAGTAAATATTTCTCAATGTAATAATTAGATAAAAATTTAAAAGGAGAATAAATGAATATGGCCATGTTTTCCCCACTTTTTCAAAGCTGAAAATATCTGAAGATGCTCCAGAAGTGGCATCACCTAGAGATTTAAAATGTTCAAAACAATACTGTTATTTCATCTGGTCCCAAGGTTTCATGTTTTCCCTTCTCCCCTGCACTGGAATTCCTATCACCCTGGAATGAGCTTTCATAGGCTCTTCCTTGGAAAGATGCAAGAGTTTTCTTGCTGACATTCTTTCCAACACACTCTCAACTCTAATCCTCTCCCTTCCCCTCTCGGATTAACATTCCTAAAGCACAGTTCCCACCCTACTGCTTCTCTGATCCAAAGCCTTCCTGGTTCCTCCCATTCCCTAATAAGTACAAACTAAAGCATTTCATAGGAATTTACAACTGAATCTTGAAATTTCCCAGCACTCCACTTTAAACTCTAGGTGCTTTAGCTAAGCTGTGTTACTCATACTATCCAGAGCTGCCCTGTATTTTTCAGTTTTTGTACTTTTCCTCTTTTCTGCTTGCCTAAACGTTATCTTTCAAAGTTCATTTAAAATATCACCTGTGAAATTAAGTCAACCTTCACCTCTCAACTTGAGGTTATTTAGCAATCTTGCAAGCATTCGGTTTGCACATCTCAATAGGGTTTGCCCGGTAGAAGCCTGGAACAGAGAAGAGGAAGCACTTTGCTTGGCTGTGTTTTCAGTTGTTCCTAATAGTTATCAATGCCTCCCCCTGGCCACCGGAACAAAGCTAAGACACATTTATGCAAATGAATTAGTATGTTTCTTCTCAGCCACATCATTTGCTAGTCATAATCAAATGACAATTCCAGGAATAATTTACATACCTCATTCCATATAGTATTCAAAGTATAACACTGTGCCTGCCTATTTACCACACTAAGGAGTTGTAGTTTTTACTGCCTTTCTTAATTTTCATATCTTCTGACCTATAAAGAACATTCCTTGTCACATTCCTTTGTAAAAAAATTTGCATTGTCAGAAAATTGTTAGAAAGGTACTTCAAAGAGACACGGAGGACCGGGAAAATAATTTCAACATATCTAATAGACAGATGCTTATTATTCAGAATAGTTGAAAAAGACAAATGACCCAATAGCAAAAAAGTAAATGGATGAAGAATATGAATATCTAAGTCACAGAGGGTACCGGAGGACAGAGGGTAGTTGCTGGTGAGAGAATAGAATTGAGAGATGTTTAGAAGTCACACATACAGGGTCTTGATGGTCACATAAAAGAGATTTCTCAACTCTACCACTGAAGGGCATTATATCCTGAGAAAATGAGGTTACAACTGAGTTTCCCAAATGCTATTCTGGTGACCCTGCAGATGGGATGAGGCAGGGAGGAAGACAGGGAGATTGAATGAGATTAGAATAATTAGGACACTTCTGCCTGCAACCATCCAAGTAAGATAATGGCTGCTCGTATAAAGGAGAGACTCAAATATATTTGAGATCTATTCTGGATATGAAATCAATAGAAATCAGGACTTGAAACTTTGTGAGAGGTAAAGAAGGTGTCATGGATGGATGATTCCTAAGATTCTAGGTGGATGTGCTGAGCCGGAGGATACCAAAGAGGAACTAGGTTTGGGAGACAAGATGATGGGTTCAGGTCTAGATTTGTGGGTTTCAAAGAGTTTGGGGGCATTCTGAGAGAGTGTCAAGTCGAAACTGTATACATCTGACTGGTGCTCAGATTGCCTTGGATATATTCAAATAAGGTGGTAATTTAATCTGAGAAATCAATGTCTAGCAGGCTGATGTCACGAAGGTCCCCAACGTGACTTTAGGAATAAACCACTGTTTATATCACAAAAACCTGAAATGATAGGAGGTGGAAAATATGAAAGTAAAGAAAGAGAGAAAATGCATTACTGTTAACTACGTTCCTTTTTATCCTGGGAACTGTGGAAAATGGTAAAAAGAGGGGAAACTGAAAAGAAGGTACAGGTACTATCATCACCTAGCTACATATGGCTATCCAGGCATTAAAGAAAGCATTTTAAAAGGGGGATAACACTTTTTTACTTATTTCTAAATTTTCAGAAACAACTGCTTTTAGCTGTTTTATTTTAAAAATCCCTCATGCTTGTAAACTAAAAATGAATGCATACATGCATTTTGCTGTTATTTGTATTTATTCATATATTAATTTTACTTTGGTGTCTTTTTTCCCCCACCAATCTTAATATTGTACTGCATAGATGGAAGGTTAGTAAAGTTGAAAGCAGGAGTGTCCTTTGTTGTCTGAACAGGAAAAGACTTGTTCTGTATGAAATGTACTGATATCCCTTTGTTCTAAGGCTTGTGTGATGATGGTCAGTGTGAGGAAAAGCCACCAGCAAAGTCAGAGAAGGCCAGGCAGTGGGGTGGAAGGAATCTATGTATTATCTTCTAGGCTGGGACGTAGCGGTGGGACTTTTGTATACCCCTGTGTGGGCCCTCTATCAAGGATATTTATGCTTATAATGTGCTTTTTAATTGCATAGATTATATTGTTGATCAATAACTAATTAAAATGTTATGTTCTAATTATTAAATATTACAAATTTTTAATACATTTATGAAAGAGTCTTACCTTCATCCAAGTTAGTGGGAGAACACCAATCTACCCAAGTAATATATATTTTTTAACTGGAAGTTTTACATTGCTTTAAGTGTATGTTTTGAACTTAAGAATTCATCCTCATGGTTCCTTATGAATATTGCAACTCTCAGTTTGTATAGATAAGGAACTGAATAAAAATGATTAGCATAAAGCTGGAAGAATAATATACAGGCAGATATTTGTCTCAGATATGTCTGCTTTTCCCTCTATGGATATAGACCACTTTTAGAAGGTCAAGAGAATGCCTGGTTTTCTATATTCACATTGCTACATCTGGAAAACACACAATTCAATCAAATTTGCATGGTGTTTTCAAAGGAACTCAGTTTCTCAGTTGTTATCCTATGGTCAATTTTAGGGTGACCAACCCTTTAGTGATGTGAGGGGATCCATCTGAGGTTCACAGCTGTCAATGATCTAGCTCTAAACTTAAAGCTACCTGGCCAGACACCAGGCTACATTGTCTTCAACTTCCCCTAAAAGTAATTTACTTGTGGACAAAGGCCCAAATAAATCATGAAACATACCTCTGAGCACCATTTTCTAAAAAGGTTTTAGCAGAAAATCCATAACGTGTCCAGGCAAAAAGGTGGTTTTGGTTAAATATATATATTGGAAGTGCCCTACTTAATATAGCTAATGAACATTTTAAAGTACCAGGATTTATCAAAATCTTTGACACTCTGATATACATGAAGAAAACCTGCAATACTATCTAGGAGATGTATATTGTATGTTGTTTTTCCCCAAATGTAAGATCATGAAATATTTTTTAAAAGAATGCGTACTACTAACACCTAAAAGAACACTAGTGAACTACATCAAGTAATTTTTAAAACTTCCTTAGATAAACCATGAAGATTCTGCGAACCAGAAATATGTCTATAGAATCTAAAGGGCATCTTTTAATTCTACTGACATATTTCAGTTCTTGCCTCAGTCCTGCTCCAGCTCCTAAGCATTTCTGGTGGCCTTAGTGCCAAATGAATATGTGAAATGGACGCTTGATATTTGTCTTCCTAGACTGAAAACTAGAGAGTGGAAAGCATGGTGCCGGACCACTCCCCAAATTATGTAAATCATATGCACTTCTACCAAGATTTGTTTTCAGTGTTTCTTATTTTTGTTTTGCTTTTATTTATAATAACCTAATTTGATAAATGGGATTTTTGACTGGGCCTAAGATAAATGTAGATATAATTATTAATGATACCAGAGTATTTATCTGTATAAAAGTTGAAATGGAAGCATTTTGTGCTTTCATTAAAAGAATCATAGATTATCGCAATTGTCTTGCTGTGCTCTCATGGATATATGAAATGTTAGTAATTTAAAATTCAATGAAAAATTGTAAATGTCTGAAATTAAAACTAATTCCATGCATTAATCAAGAAGTTTCTACTGTGAAGTCAGGAAGTCATTTCATTTCAAGAAATGTTCCCAGGTACTTTATTAGGCACTGGGAGTATAAAAACATGAAAAAGATCCAGTAAATTCTTGGACAAGCTTCCAGTTTTTTGTGTTAAGTGCATATCATAGAAGAATATTCAGGTCCCCGTGGAGTTGAGGGGAAAGGGTGAAGTAGTTTAATCTGGGACATGAATGCAAGGGAGGATGGTCAGGAAAAGGAAAATGATATTGATAAGTGAGATCTAATGGTGTCATGGCACAGACACCATGACAAGGAATTTGGACACAAATAAGGCAAAGGTAGAGCAGAGAAATCAATTTGGAGACACTTCTGATAGTCCAGGCAATGCAGGTGAAAAGAAAGGCCAGATTTACTGTAGATTCATCAAGGAACTCATATGTCCACCAATAGTTAGACTCTAGGGATATCACAATGAACAGTCTCTGCCCTCTGGCACATGCAACTCAATATAATATATAAACAAAAGCCCTAGCTTGTTTGGCTCAGTGGTGAGAGCACTGGCCTGTGGACTGAAGGGTCCCAGGTTCGATTCTAGTCAGGGGCATGTACCTTGGTTGCAGGCTCAATCCCCAGCTCCGGGAAGCAACCAATTGATGTGTCTCTCACATTGGTTTCATTTTCTCTCTCTCTCCCTTTCACTCTCTCTGAAAAGCAATGGAAAAAATATCCTCAGGTAAAAATATATACACACACACACACACAAATAATTAAATAACTGTATGTATGCAAAATGCTGTAAAGGAAAAGCTACGGTGTTACTAGTATATATGACAAAATTGGCTAACCTTTTCTACAGAAGCCAGGGAATGCTTACCAGAGGGTGCAGTGCCTAAGATGAGACCAAAATGAAAGTGGCATTGGAATTGGCTAGATAAATGTTTGGGGAGGCATAGTTGGGAAAGAGCTTATTTCCAGAAAAATGGAACTGACAAGAGTCAAGTGAGAAGACTACATGATGACAGAATCAAGAGAACTCCAGCATGGCTAGAACAAAGAATTATTAAAAGTGGTGTGAGTAGTAAAGGCCAGACGTGCAAAGCTCTAAAGGTTAATATAAGGCTTTTAGATTTTATTCTAAGGTCAACAGGAAGCCACTGAAGGTCTTTAAGCATAACCTATTTTATAACTTGGAAAGATTATTCTGACTTCTGTGTGGAGAACAGACTAGACATGCTGAAGTGGTTATGAAAAGTGAGTTAGCCTAATATAAATTCCAACAGGACAGCTGCACACCCAGTTGGTATATACCCAATGTCTAGCAGTACCTGGTACACTGAAAGCATTCAATGCATATTTGTTAAATATTTGGATAAATGAATGAAATTATCTACCTATTCATGTTTATCTGACCTGAAAATATCTTGAATGAGCAAAGCCATTTTCAAGGTATAAAGTTTACTATCTGTAAGGAAAACAACACCTTTAATATATGGAGCAAATCTTTCTCTGAAGGACCTTGAAGCATTGATGATAAAATATCTCTAAAAACATTTTTGGCGTCATTTGGATGACAGTGAGAAGAAACATTGTCCCTCTGAATTCCCAATCTCAAGGAGCATATGCCAACAAAAAGAATAAAGCTATAAATGGGAATTATTCACCAGAATATATTGGTTTTCCATTTGTATGAGTCAATTTTCAAAATTATACATTATAACTTTTTATAACAGTGTTATTGTTATACAATTCATGTACCATCAAATTCGCCCTTTTGAAATGTGCAGTTCAGTGAATTGTACTACACTGAGAGAAATGTATAGCCATCACCACTATGTAATTTTACAATGTTTTTATCACATCCCTTCACAAAAAAAATCCTAGAGGCATTAGCAGAAATTTCCACAATCCCCCATGGCCCCAGCCCCCTGATAACTACTAACATACTTTCTGTCTCAATGGATTTGCTATTCTAGACATTTCATATGAACAGAATCATATAATATGTGGTCTTTTATGACTTTTTCCACATAGCATAATGTTCGTAAGGTCCAATCATGTTGTAGCAGGCATCAGGAATTTATTCCTATCTTACTGCCAAATAATATTTCATTGTATGATTTAAAAATGATTTTATTTATCCATCTGTCAGCCGATGAACACTTAGATCATTTCCACTTTTGAGATATTACAAATAAAGCTGTCGTGAATATCTATGCATGTTTTTTGTTTTTGTATTAAATTCTCTTGGGTATACACCTTGGTCTGGAATTGTTGAGTCATATGGTAACTCTATATTTAACTTTATGTGGAACTACCAAGCTGTTTTTCAAATCGCTGCACCATTTTACAATCCCTCCAGCGAGGCATGAGTGTTCAGATTTCTCCACAGCCTCAGCAAGGTTTGTTACTGTCAATTGTTTTTATTGTAGCCACCGTTGGGGGTGTGAAGTGATATCCCATTGTCCTGTTGTTTTGATTTGCATGACTAATAATGTAGAAAATCTTTTCTAGAGACTAATGATGGAGAACATCTTTTCATATGTTTTAGTAACTATTATATACCTTTTTTGGAGAATGTCTATTTAAATCCTTTGCCCATTTTCATTAGGTTACTTTTTATTGAGGTGTTGTATAGTTGTCTTAATTAGTGCCTCCATGTAAACTTTAGCTTGAAGAATGTAATATCTGACAGCAATATCTTATTTCTGATTTTAAAGCAAATGCTTCCAGTAATTTCATTATGCTCTTGGAATTATAATAGTTCAAACATTTTTCAGTTTTCTATTTCTATGATGTTTTATCTTTAATTTGTGTATTTGTAACTGCAGAACCAACTCAAAAACGGTCCTATTCTGTTTCTAACAAGATACTGAGTTGTTTTTGGGAGACAACAGATCAAAACTGCAAGTCATGCATCTGAGGCATGTACAGAAGAGAGAACTTTGACCTCCAGCTGCACCTGAAGCAGAGCATCGTTATAGCCCTTATAGTAAGTACAATATTAAGTAAAAATGAAAAAAACTACATATAATTAGAGATAATTCCCCTATTAAATCACTGAAAGAGTATGGAATAATGTCTTACCTTCTTTTAAATTTTTTTAAATATATTTTTATTGATTTCAGAGAGAGGAAGAGAGAGGGGGAGAGAGATAGAAACATCAGTGATGAGAGAGAGTCATTGATTGGCTGCCTCCTTCACGGCCCTACTGGGGATCGAACCCGCAACTCGGTCATGTGCCCTGTCCAGGAATCAAACTGAGATCTCCTGGATCATAGGTTGATGCTCAACCACAGAGCCACACCGGCCAGGCACCTTCTTTTAATGTTTTGGACAATTTTTCCAATGCTTTCTACTTTACTGACGGGAGTTATAACTACATAACTTTTGGCACTATGGTAAATCATTGTTAGAGTCCTTCTCTATCCAGTTGGAGGATACAGGTGTCCTACCCCTAGATCAGAACTTGGAGGTCACCTTAATTTATTTCATTTGGCAGAATACCCTCTGGGTCCATCCATGTTGATGACTGTCAAGAGGGAAGGCGAGTTGTGGGGTTGGGTGAAAAAGGGAGTTAATGGAGAAAAAAGAGAATATCTATAATACTTTCAACAATAAATATAATTTTT